>NC_084550.2:10100000-10280000 GCF_033978685.3 Nerophis lumbriciformis
TTGTAGCCAGTTAGGTTTTAGTTTTAAGCATTAGATATGACGACAAACCCTTGTCGTCTCACTGTCATGACTTGGTCCTGGGTGTTTGCTTTTCCGGAAGGCAACGGAAAGTTGGCTCGGGCGAGACGGGAATGTGAGTACATGATTGTTTATTACTATCAAAAAAAGTACAAACGAAAAGCGCGCACAGTGGCGGAGAACAAACTATGAAACCAAAAGACTATAGCATTAATAAACAAAAACTTACTTGGCTTGGACTAAAGTTGCAGCATGAAAGATGGACATGAAAAAACAAGTGTCAGGAATGTGAAGAGCATAAATGTGGGATGTCGCCAGAAAGACAAACTGAAAACAATGAACTTAAATACTACAGACATGATTAACGAAAACAGGTGCGTGACTCAAAACGTGAAACAGGTGCGTGACGTGACAGGTGAAAACTAATGGTTGCTATGGTGACAAAACAAACAAAAGTGTACAGTCAAACATGACTAAAACAAAACATGATCACACAGACATGACACTCACACAACGTGTTCCAGACATCTACAAAGCAATTAACTACCGGCTCCCACCTACTGATACGGAAGAGTATTACACGGTTACGCTGCCGAGCTCTAGACAGCACCGACACACAACAACGGCACATAATTTGCAGATTATAATTAGTGGTTGGCAAAAAATATTTTTAACCCAAATATGTGAAATTACATCATCTCCCACGGCACACCAGACTGTATCTCACTTGAAAAACACTGTACTAACATATACGAAATCGAACTATACACAACTTTGTATTAGAAATGGCAACAGTGGAGGTGCATGTGCATGTACGAGCCAGTCTGCACCACAACAAGGAGATAAAAAAAGAACAAACTTATTTACTCCAACTTCGGACTACAACAGCAAACTCGCGCAAAGCTCCCCTGATAAATTTCGACCATATATGGAGATACAGGTATCTGCCGACGTAACTAGTGACAATTACGTCACCAGATACTCAACTGTGATCATTTTGGTGACAATAACCCTGACATGAAATGTTCATATCAGTACATCCTTAGCACTTCACAACACTGCAAACAAATAGCATTAGCGTGTCTCAGCTGTAGGCACTCAGCAAAGAAAACTAGCCTTTATTTGTCATTTTAAAGCTAAACAGAAAGAGCTTTTCAATGGCATGATGATAAACGTCCACTAAAGTGGACCTAAAGGGACATGACTGAAGACACTTTTCCTCACAACTCTTTCCTGCCCCCACGCTAACATTTGTCTGTCTCATCCTCTGCCTTGTCCATCCATTAGAGGTTCAAGCCTGCCAAAGAAGCGTCGCCTCCTGTCGGCACGTATAACGACCCGCGCTGTGCCCTGCAGACACTACACAGCACAACGGGGCCCAGCAAAAGCCCTTTTGGCGGCACAGCGGCGCGCTTTCCTTCTAACCGCAACAAAGGCTTCACACCAGGTCGGTTTGTGTTTGCTTCACTTGTTTCTATCGGGTCGAAGGTCCCCAATTAAAAGCTAAAGTAAAAATGGTGCATTTATTATAATTCACTCCCATATGTTTTACTGTCAAATCAAGTAAAATGCATACTAAAATGAGACACAAATGTACAAACCCCATTTCCATAGGAGTTGGGAAATTGTGTTAGATGCAAATATAAACGGAATACAATGATTTGCAAATCCTTTTCAACTCATATTCAATTGAATGCACTACAAAGACAAGATATTTGATGTTCAAACTCATAAACTTTATTTTTTTAATTGCAAATAATAATTAACTTAGAATTTCATGGCTGCAACACGTGCCAAAGTAGTTGGGAAAGGGCATGTTCACCACTGTGTTACATGGCCTTTCCTTTTAACACTCAGTAAATGTTTGGGAACTGAGGAGACACATTTTTTAAGCTTCTCAGGTGGAATTCTTTCCCATTCTTGCTTGATGTACAGCTTAAGTTGTTCAACAGTCCGGGGGTCTCCATTGTGTTATTTTAGACTTCATAATGCGCCACACATTTTCAATGGGAGACATGTCTGGACTACAGGCAGGCCAGTCTAGTACCCGCACTCTTTTACTATGAAATCACGTTGATGTAACACGTGGCTTGGCATTGTCTTGCTGATATAATCAGGGGCGTCCATGGTAATGTTGCTTGGATGGCAACATATGTTGCTCCAAAACCTGTATGTACCTTTCAGCATTAATGGCGCCTTCACAGATGTGTAAGTTACCCATGTCTTGGGCACTGATACACCCCCATACCATCACAGATGCTGGCTTTTCAACTTTGCGCCTATAACAATCCGGATGGTTCTTTTCCTCTTTGGTCCGGAGGACACAACGTCCACAATTTTCAAAAACAATTTGAAATGTGGACTCGTCAGACCACAGAACACGTTTCCACTTTGTATCAGTCCATCTTAGATGAGCTCAGGCCCAGCGAAGCCGACGGCGTTTCTGGGTGTTGTTGATAAACGGTTTCCGTTTTGCATAGGAGAGTTTTAACTTGCACTTACAGATGTAGCGACCAACTGTAGTTACTGACAGTGGGTTTCTGAAGTGTTCCTGAGCCCATGTGGTGATATCCTTTACACACTGATGTCGTTTGTTGATGCAGTACAGCCTGAGGGATCGAAAGTCACGGGCTTAGCTGCTTACATGCAGTGATTTGTCCAGATTCTCTGAACCCTTTGATGATATTACGGACCGTAGATGGGGAAATCCCTAAATTCCTTGCAATAGCTGGTTGAGAAAGGTTTTTCTTAAACTGTTCAACAATTTGCTCACGCATTTGTTGACAAAGTGGTGACCCTCGCCCCATCCTTGTTTGTGAATGACTGAGCATTTCATGGAATCTACTTTTATACCCAATCATGGCACCCACCTGTTCCCAATTTGCCTGTTCACCTGTGGGATGTTCCAAATAAGTGTTTGATGAGCATTCCTCAACTTTATCAGTATTTATTGCCACCTTTCCCAACTTCTTTGTCACGTGTTGCTGGCATCAAATTCTAAAGTTAATGATTATTTGCAAAAAAAATAAAAATGTTTATCAGTTTGAACATCAAATATGTTGTCTTTGTAGCATATTCAACTGAATATGGGTTGAAAATGATTTGCAAATCATTGTATTCCGTTTATATTTACATCTAACACAATTTCCCAACTCATATGGAAACGGGGTTTGTAAAACAATTCCAACAATTTATTTGACACTGATTCTTAAGATTCCCTTATTATAAATAAAGTTTCAAAATAAAGTGCTTTTGAACATAAAGTGAAAATAAAATGAACTGTGCATAAAATATTCATTATAAGTGTGTCTTTCAGTCAAATGCCCTTTTCTTGGGTCAGGGGTCCTTAAAGAGTTAAAACAGTTTAGGTCATTACATTATAATTAGGGGTGTCACGGTACGTGTATTTGTATTGAACCGTTTCGGTACGGGGGTTCCGGTTCGGTTCGGAGGTGTACCGAACGAGTTTCCACACGGACATATTAAGTAGCGTAACGCTGGTTGTGTAAACAATGCACACCGAGGCACAACACACGGCATGCTAGCAGCTAACGGGCTAGGATAGACTGACCATACGTCCTCTTTTCACCGGACATGTCCTCTTTTGCGGAGCTGTCAGGGCGGAGTTTCTTAAATGCCTCAAATGTCCAGCATTTTGAGTTAGGGTTGCGTGTATTTTCAATGTAGGTTCAGGGTTAAGAAGGGGTTAAAAACAAAACAAATTGTGCGCGCAGCAGCATTGGTGAGGGAGGGGCAGAGACAGAGAGAGAGAGAGAGTTATGATAAACGCGCATGCGTTGCCAGGCTCTGCTTTTTATCCATAGATTTATCACATTTAATGTTTTATTATCTATAGCAGGGGTGTCAAAAGTGTGCCCCGGAGGCCATTTGCGGCCCACAGCTAATGTTTTAAAGGCCCACGGCACATTCTAAAAATACTATTAAAATAAACAAAAACATAACAAAAGTGAAATAAAAAAGCTAAAAGGTTAAATGTAATTTAGAAAAAGTTGCAATGTTGACTAATAAAACAAAGCTGTTTTTTTTCTTCTTTCAAACTGTCATTGCTCAAAACATAATAATGAATCAAAATCAATGTTATTATGAATTATTGACCTATCCAAGGTTCCCATTACTTCACATCAAATATTCCACTAAGAAAAATATTCTTGGTGGAAGATTTTGCAAATTTGGTAACCAAAACATTTATATTTTGTTGTTTTCTTACTGTACCGAAAATGAACCGAACCGTGACCTCCAAACCGAGGTACGTACCGAACCAACATTTTTGTGTACCGTTACACCCCTAATTATAAGCATTATAATACACTCCCATTTGTTTGGCACATTAAATTATATAGAGAGTACAATAAATAATAAAATAAGTAAAAAAAAAAAACACAGCTGCTGCTCACTGCTTCCCTCACCTCCCAAGGGGATGGGTCAAATGCAGAGGACAAATTTCACCACACCTAGTGTGTGTGTGACAATCATTGGCACTTTAACTTAACATTGATAAATGTACATTTATTTTCCACTCAATTTGAAGGAACCCTACCCCCACAAAAACCTTCTAGGCCAGGAGTTCTCAAACGATTTTCACCAAGTACCACCTCAGAAAACACTTGGCTCTCCAAGTACCACCATAATGACTAAAATTGAAATGCAGTAGCGTAGTAGGCCTAAGTTCATTAAAACAATTTTTTAACAAGTATATTTATTATTTTAGGCCACTGTAACAATACACACAGTTTGAACAGTAACACTGTGTTTGAATATAGGAAGATAAAGCACTAGTCACTTGATAAATTAAGTGACCATAGGGCACACCGGATTATAAGACGCACTGCCGATGAATGGTCTATTTATGATATTTTTTCATATATAAGGCAGTCATATTATTATTATTTTTTTTTCTAAATGTAAAACACTTCCTTGTGGTCTACATAACATGTGATGGTGGTTCTTTGGTCAAAATGTTGCATAGATGATGTTTTATAGATCATCTTCAAGCCGCTTTCTGACAGTCTCTTCCGGATGCACCTTTTTGTGGACGGTCTTATTTACGTGGCTCACCTTCGACAGCGTCTTCTCCCTGTCATCTTTGTTGTAGCGGTGTAGCGTGCAAGGACGGGAGTGGAAAAAGTGTCAAAAGATGGAGCTAACCGTTTTAACGCCATTCAGACTTTACTTCAATCAATAACGGAGCAGCATCTTCTCATCCGGAAACCGTCCCGACTGGAACTCTCTAATAACTAAAGTTCCTTGGGTGAATAATGTAAACTCACTACACCGGTATGTTTTAGCGCTTTCATGGCGAGTTTACTGACAGATATAAGTAAGAACTTTACATTACTTTATATTAGAAATGGCAACAGCGGAGGAGGAATGTCCCATAACAAGAACATAGAGAAAAAGATTAAGCTTATTAACTACGGCGTCGGTATGGACTACAAAGGCGGACGCGTGTGAATTTTCAGGACTTATACAGGTCCCAAATACAGATCAGCAGGTACCAGAAGGTAAGAAAAGTTGATTTTGCATAACGGCAGATAATATGTCTTACCTTATACACACACCATAATAATACTTGTATGTTTAATGCGCCGACAATCCATCAAGCTGTGCGGCTTCATAGCAATAAGGTGCATATATAAATAAATAAATAGGTTACTGTACAGATAGTTTAAGTACCAAAGTCGAACTAAAACATTTTGATAGATTTTTGAGCGCTGTGTGTAATGTTCTATATGTTCAATGGAACATATAAAATGTTGGTGTTTTTTACTTGAGTCATATTGCCATCATAGTGCAGTCCACATGTATCTCTTATGTTTGACTGGCATCTACTAACACTTATCATTATACCATGTACCAAATTCAATTGCTTCGAGGTCGGTAAGCAAAACTAGAATTATTCTGTACATTATGCGCACCGGGTTATAAGGTGCACTGTCGAGTTTTGAGGAAAAAAAAGATTTTAAGTGTGCCTTATAGTCTGGAAAACACGGTAATTTAATAATGACTTATTGCAAAAAATATTGGCATTAAATAAACATATATGTTCTGTTAAACGGTAACATACTGTAAGGTAGACAGTGGTGTTCTTTTATATGTTTTGGTTTGATAAATGAGCAAAAGCCCATTTAAATAACATCCAGTACTTTGGGGCAGGTGTCCATCAGCATGGCACACTTTCACTTGCTTCATTACAAAAGTGCTCCAAATGTGTCAAATTGCATCTCTTTTGCACAGCCTCAGGTCACCTCAAACATTTTGTTTTGAATCTGGTGCATCAAAAAAAAAAGAAGCTCATCATCTCTTTCTGCTGTATCTCCCTGCATATTTTCTTCCATCTGCGTCCAGGTCCCGGGTCGTACGACGTCTTTGCCTACGGTTTGGCCCAGGAGAGTTTTAAAAGGGCCTTTTTAGAGCGAGCCAAGAAGGGAGGCTTTGGCTCCACCACTAAACGCTGCAGCATCTTCTTCAATAAGGAATCGATACAAGGACCGAGTCCAGCAGAGTACGAGGTACTGAGGGGATGATCAGTGGCTAGTTTGATCTCTTCATCTTTTTCTGTCCTCAGTCGGTCCCGAGAGAAAACAACCTGACGTGTGTATTTTCTACTCCATGTTCTCTCAGGCAGAAAAGCGTCCAGAGGAGCAGTACAAAAAGCAGTGCACGGCCGCATTCCGATCAGCCACACAGCGCCTCACGTCCTCACTTTTGCCAAAAGTAAGTTTCTTCTTGTTTTTGTCTTCTTTTTTTTGTTTGGACTTCCAAAAGTTAAAGCTCCTGAAATGCTACTTAACAAAAAACGTCTTTAGAAGAAAGAAGCGCCGCATTGCATGCCAAATTTTGTAGGACTTTTAATAAGAAGTGGGACATCACAGCAGTTGCATCTGACCCACTATCACACCAAGAATCCAGTTTCTCTCTTTTCTTTGACTGCTTCCTGACTTCTACGCCACTTACTTTTTAGTTCATTAGACTTTTTTGCTACTTTTCCTTTCATCGCCCTTATTGCTGTTTCTTCCAAGAACAGTCCTGCCAGTGTTCTCCTCCCCAAACTGAATGGGAACGTCCTAAATTGACTCTTTGATGAGCCATTTGTTTTCTTTTTTTTTTTTTAATGACTACGCTGCAAAAAGTCAGTGTTCAAAAACAAGAAGAAAAAAAATACAAAAATGAGGGGTATTTTATTTGAACTAAGCAAAATTATCTGCCAATAGAACAAGAAAATTTGGCTTGTCAAGACTTTCCAAAACAAGTAAAATTAGCTAACTTCAATGAACCCAAAAATACCTTAAAATAAGTATATTCTCACTAATAACTGCACTTTTCTTGGTAGAAAAAAAAGAGACCTTTTTGCTCAATATGTTGAAACATATTCTTAAATTAAGTAAATGCTAGTGCCATTATCTTGACATAATGATATGCACTTTTTTTTTCATGCTTGAAATAAGAAATTATTACTTTAAAAAAGTAGTTTTTTACTTGTGAGTGTTGATGACACAGCTTTGCAACAGTTAATATTCTAGTTTCAAGCATGTTTTACTCAATATAGGTCATCAAATCTCAGCAACAAGCTGTAATATCTTACTGAGATCATTTAGGACCAAAACCCTTAAAACAAGTAAAACACTCTAACATAAAATCTGCTTAGTGAGAATAATTATCTTATCAGACAGAAAATAAGCAAATATCACCCTTATTTGAGATATTTAATCTTACTTAGATTTCAGTTTTTGCAGTGAAGTTATCAGAATCAGGTAATACACCAACTTATATTCTTGTCTTCATGAAAGAAAGGAATCTATATGTGTTAAACACGCTTGTATTATCATTAAACACCGTTAACTTGTTAACAAAAACGTGCCTTTCATAAATAAATAAACATAAATTATATATACAGTATGAATGAGGTAGATCCTCCTCAGCTTGGTCAATAGAAAGAAAAGTAGCTTGCCTGCAGAAAAAGTGTGGGCACCCCTTATCTACACAATTGAAACATCCAGTACCAGTGTTTCCCACACATTCATTTATTTGTGGCGGCCCGCCACGAAAGAATTACGTCCGCCACAAATGGATTTTTCGGCTTTTGACTCGCTCGACCGCTCATAAAAGCAATGGGACTCTGTCTGTGAATGTACCTTGTAGTTACAACTCCGGTGCAGTAGGTGGCGGTAGCCTACTATGCATTGTAACTCCGCCAATAGCACTTAATTCACCTGGTGGGCAAGAAGAAGAAGAAGAAGACGGCGGAGTAAAAGAACGGACCGACCGGATCAAAATACGAGGGTAATATAGGTTGTAGGTAGATAAGTTATAGCTGCATCGTTCGCGGCTCGTCATATATTAGGGACGGCGTGGCGCAGTGGAAGAGTGGCCGTGCGCGACCCGAGGGTCCCTGGTTCAATCCCCACCTAGTACAAACCTCGTCATGTCCGTTGTGTCCTGAGCAAGACACTTCACCCTTGCTCCTGATGGGTGCTGGTTAGCGCCTTGCATGGCAGCTCCCTCCATCAGTGTGTGAATGTGTGTGTGAATGGGTAAATGTGGAAGTAGTGTCAAAGCGCTTTGAGTACCTTGAAGGTAGAAAAGCGCTATACAAGTACAACCCATTTATCATTTATTTAACGTTAATCCGCGATTTCACCGAGCGTTTCACTGACGGTGCTTCATTAACACCGCCGCTGTTGTCACGTCACGTGTTACAATACCGACGAGCTAACGTGTCCAGGTTATAACCCTGTTGTCAATAAACACACGTGGAGACGGTGCTTCAGATACTGCATTAATAATGAAGCTAAATTGTCCACTGTCCACTGCAGCATGTGAATGCAATGAAAAGAATAAAATCTGAGCCAACCAGCTGTTAAAATGTTGTCCAGGTTAATGTTTTGGCCATTAAAGGCCCTTCATTTCAAGATTTCAACTGTGATCGGGCTTTAAACAGGTGGCTGACCTGTTCAGATGGGTGTAACTCAGGGGTGCTCACACTTTTTCTGCAGGCGAGCTACTTTTCAATTGATCCAGTTGTGGGGATCTACCTCATTCATATATATAATTTATATTTACTTATTTATGAAATATATGTTTTTGTTAACAAGTTAAAGGTGTTTAATGATAATGCAAGCATGTTTAACACATATAGTTAATATTGTTAATAAATTAAAGGTGTTTAATGATAATTCAAGTATGTTTAATACATATAGTTAATATTGTTAACAAGTTAAAGGTGTTTAAAGATAATACAAGCATGTTTAACACATATTGTTAATAAATTAAAGGTGTTTAATGATAATACAAGTATGTTTAATACATATAGTTAATATTGTTAAAAAGTTAAAGGTGTTTAATGACAATACAAGCATGTTTAACACATATAGTTAATATTGTTAACAAGTTAAAGGTGTTTAAAGATAATACAAGCATGTTTAACACATATAGTTAATATTGTTAACAAGTTAAAGGTGTTTAAAGATAATACAAGCATGTTTAACACATATAGATTCCTTTCTTTCATGAAGACAAGAATATAAGTTGGTGTATTACCTGATTCTGATGACTTGCATTGATTGGAATCAGACAGTGGTGATGATAACGTCCGCATTTTCGAATGGAGGAGAAAAAAAGTCCTCCTTTCTGTCCAATACCACATGAAAGTGGTTGGTTTTTGGCATCTTATTAATCCAGCTTCTGTACTCCTTTGTATACACTTTACAAGAAATACATTGTCGGCAAACTCCGTAGCTTGCTAGCTTGTGCACGCCAGCTTTCTGAGACTCTTATTTTGGTAGCGCAACTGTGCAGTTGGTCTTTGGAGTTTTGATGACAGGTACGGCGCCAGAGTCTGTTGAAATAAAGTGTTTCTCGCCTTCCTGTCGGTAATTTTAATGAGCTAAATATGTACATAAAGTGTTGTATTTATATTCCAACTCCGCGTTCTTCTTGGTCATCGCCGCGACCGCCGTCACCCCCGTCACCCCCCGCCCCCCGACCACACCACCACAAATAGATGCCTGTCCTGTGGGAAACACTGAGTACAATATCTGTATCTACAAAAAAACAATAAAATATTCAAAGAAAATGAAAAAGAAACAAAGAAACATTGTCTATCCGAAAAGGAGCAGAAAAAAAGCAAAACCTTCTATTGTCTTGCCCCGTTGGTAAAAGGCTGTGGTCACACTGCAGGGTCGGATATCCGATTCTGATTTCTTTTAGCGGGTGATCACATACAAAAAAAAAAGAAATGATTTCTAATGTGAATGCAATCCGACCCGCATGCCGACATGGCGTCATGACGTCTACACTGGAAATGAGCCAATCTCACCAAATTGTTTTTTTCCCCCTGAGACAATTAATTCTGTCGCACGTTTGCGACATGTTTTGAACTTGTTAAAGAAAAGAACACCATTTTCGGACTGTCTTGCCTTTAGCCATGTACACTAAATAAGCTATTCAGAGGCCAGCAAGAACCACAATGAATTGCGTTTTTGCCTTTATTTGAGCTTTATAAGAGAGGTACAGTACCTTTTCCTCCCTATGAAGTAAGTCTGCTCTGGCATCGTTTTTCAGGAAAGGTTGTTCTCTTTACAATTAAAACTTTCTCTAGTGCAGAGTCTGCTTGTCAATCCCGCCTCTTATATGTGCAGTATGTATTCCTCGCCAAAGAGTCTTTTTTTTTTTTCAACCCACGCCTCCTTTTTTGCCAAGCTGGTCTGTTGGCTTTTGGGGACTCATATTGCATTAGTGAAATGAACCAAACTTGTCAAAAGGGTAAAGAAAATCCCCCAAAAGGCACACATACTGACTGAAGCGCCGAGACGTGACTAGAACAGTGTTTTCAACCACCAGATACAGTCTGGTGTGCCGTGGGAGAGGATCTAATTTCACCTATTTGGGTTAAAAATATTTTTTGCAAACCAGTTTTATAGTCTGCAAATGATGTGTTGTTGTTGAGTGGTCGGTGCTGTTTAGAGCTCGGCAGAGTAACCGTGTAATACTCTTCCATATCAGTAGGTGGCAGCCGGTAGCTAATTGCTTTGTAGATGTCGGAAACAGCGGGAGGCAGTGTGCAGGTAAAAAAGTGTCTAATGCTTAAACCAAAAATAAACAAAAGGTGAGTGCCCTCTGTAGAGGAGACTGAGGAGATTTCAGGTTGATAGGACACTGATGAGGATGTTCTATTCATCTTGTATCGAGTCTATTTTAAAGGGGAACATTATCACAATTTCAGAATGGTTAAAACCATTAAAAATCAGTTCCCAGTGGCTTATTGTATTTTTCAAAGTTTTTTTCAAAATTTTACCCATCACGCAATATCCCTAAAAAAAAGCTTCAAAGTGCCTGATTTTAACCATCGTTATATACACCCGTCCATTTTCCTGTGACGTCACATAGTGAAGCCAACACAAACAAACATGGGGGAAAGAACAGCAAGCTATAGCGACATTAGCTCGGATTCAGACTCGGATTTCAGCGGCTTAAGCGATTCAACAGATTACGCATGTATTGAAACGGATGGTTGTAGTGTGGAGGCAGGTAGCGAAAACGAAATTGAAGAAGAAACTGAAGCTATTGAGCCATATCGGTTTGAACCGTATGCAAGCGAAAACGACGAAAACGACACGACAGCCAGCGACACGGGAGAAAGCGAGGACGAATTCGGCGATCGCCTTCTAACCAACGATTGGTATGTGTTTGTTTGGCATTAAAGGAAACTAACAACTATGAACTAGGTTTACAGCATATGAAATACATTTGGCAACAACATGCACTTTGAGAGTGCAGACAGCCCAATTTTCATCAATTAATATATTCTGTAGACATACCCTCATCCGCGCTCTTTTCCTGAAAGCTGATCTGTCCAGTTTTGGAGTTGATGTCAGCAGGCCAAGGAAGCTAGGGTCGATGTGAGTCAAGACATCCAGGGGGTTTAGCTCGCTCGTCTGCGGGAACAAACTGCCGCCATTGCTTACCGTGCTACCGAGGTCCTTTGTCCCTGAATTGCTCACACACTCCGGAAGATTCAATGGTGGTCTGGCGGCAGATTTCTTTGACTTTATCGTTGGAAATGCATCTGCTTTGAGTGTCGCAGGATATCCACACATTCTTGCCATCTCTGTCGTAGCATAGCTTTCGTCGGTAAAGTGTGCGGAACAAACGTCCAATTTCTTGCCACTTTCGCATCTTTGGGCCACTGGTGCAACTTGAATCCGCCCCTGTTCGTGTTGTTACACCCTCCGACAACACACCGACGAGGCATGATGTCTCCAAGGTACGGAAAACAGTAAAAAAAACGGAAAATAACAGAGCTGATTTGACTCGGTGTTTGAGAAAATGGCGGATTGCTTCCCGATGTGACGTCACGAGAGCGAATATTAGAAAGGCGTTTAATTCGCCAAAATTCACCCATTTAGAGTTCGGAAATCGGTTAAAAAAATATATGGTCTTTTTTCTGCAACATCAAGGTATATATTGACGCTTACATAGGTCTGGTGATAATGTTCCCCTTTAACTTATTCTATCACTTCCTGGTTTGGTAACCCCAGTGTGGCCAATAAAAACAGACTAGGTGGTATAATCAAGGTGTGCCAAAAGACCATAGGCACCACCTTGAACCCCCTGAACCAGATCTATCAGGTCAGAGTCATCCAGAAGGCAAAGGCCATTCTGGTCAACCCTCAGAACCCTCTCTTCTCAGAGTTTAGACTCTTGCCCTCAGGATGCGGGTACGCCCCTAGTAATAGAAAGGCCAAAAACAACAGATACATAAGAGCCTTTGTTCCCTCAGCTGTTGACTTTATAAATGAGCTTCTTAAACAAGCTTAGCTGCTATGCAGTCGCTTTAGTGGGAAGCGACGTGTGATGATTAGTTTTTATAGTATTACAAATGCTTTTAGTTTTTATCTCAATGCCTTCATGATGGTTTGTATGTTGTATGTATTTTATGTATTTGTACCTTGTTTTTACTGTTGAACCTTGTTTTTAATGACTACTGCTGCAAACCAAGATTTTCTAAGTCTAAATCTAAGTCTAAGTCCTAAGAAAAGGCAATGAAAGTTAGGGAAGGCTATGCAGATCAAAACTACAACTGAACTGGCTATTAAGTAAACAAAAACAGAATGCTGGACGACAGCAAAGACTTACTGAGGCGCAAAGACGGCGTCCAAAATGCACATCCGAACATGACATGACAATCAACAATGTCCCCACAAAGAAGGATAAAAACAACCGAAATATTCTTGATTGCTAAAACAAAGCAAATGCGGGAAACATCGCTCAAAGGAAGACATGAAACTGCTACAGGAAAATACAGAAAAAAGAGAAAAAGCCAGCAAAATAGGACTAAAACACTACACACAGGAAAACACCAAAAAAACTCAAAATAAGTCACATGGTGATGTGACAGGCCGTGACAGTACACCTACTTTGAGACAAGAGCTATATTTATGCATGCTTGTTTATGGTTTGAATTTATATCCAATAATTGCGACGACGACTTTTTACTGTCAACTGAGTTTCATTTTTTAATGATTTCTGCTGGTGGTGTGCCTCCGGATTTTTGTCTCACGCAAAAAATGTGCCTTGGCTCAAAAAAGGTTGAAAAACACTGGACTAGAAAGTCCCCTGTGCAGGAAGTGAGTGGAGGGCCCCGCCTACACTACAACAATGAGCCCTGTGTTTTGTCTGGCAGGTATGACTGAATAAAGCGTTTGCACACAGAGACATGGTTCGCACGCGGAGGCTTACTTGACTCGATCTAAAAAGTTTGTAAATGGAAAAGTCCACAAATAGAAGGGTTTGAACTGGAGGTTCCACTGTAAAGCCTTGATGGCAGTAGTTAGCCACATGCCACTCTGCAGCCCAAGGGATAGAACAAAGCGTGTCATCTGGCTATTAGACGGGAATAAGACGAGAAAGATGGAAGGATGAAGGTGCCACGCCTGTTATTTCATCTCTTTCATGTGCTGAAAGGCTTCCCGTGGAGGACATTTTAGTTCTTGGGAAGTGATGGCAATCAGAAATCTGTGTTACTTTGACTCTCAGAAGCTGTCTACTGGCGACCCTTGAACGCACCATGCACACCTGTAATCGCTCTTACTTTCATACCTTTCTCCCTTAAACATCCTTTTTTTTTTTTGCTATGTTCAAGCAAATCCATGTTGACTGAAGTGTTTTTCATTTGCATAATTAAAACTTTTGACGTAAATGTCAAACGTTTTCATCATCCACATCCGCTCTTTAAAGACTTTATGATTCTTTTATAGCATGCAGCATAATGACGTCCTAGCGAGATACTCCATGCAGCGATGACGTGATATTAAATTGGCAGAAAAAAAGGAAAATATCACAGAAGAAGCTGCGATGAATAAAATAGAAAAAAAATCCTCATATTTGAGTTGCATGGGGATGCCTTTTTAAAAGCATTGCATCTACTCACATACCCCCTCTGGTGGCCAGAGACTCCATCATAACATGACAGTTGCGATTGTGCCTTATAATAATAATAATAATAATAATAATAATAAATTAGATTTATATAGCGCTTTTCTAGACACTCAAAGCGCTTCACAGAGAAGTGAGAAGCCATCATTCATTCACACCTGGTGTTGGTAAGCTACTTTCATAGCCACAGCTGCCCTGGGGTAGACTGTGGCTATAAGAGAAAATTAACCAGTGGCGGGCCGTGCGTTTCCCACCTAGGCCTTCAGTGATGTACGAAATCAATGATTACCTCTCACAATACCATAATTGATGTAACCACATGACAATTGCTGGAGAAATAATATACAGGAACACATGTACGCCCTACTGTGCATTGAATCACCTCAACAGTGTACAAAACGGGTTATTTTCTGGCGCATTTAAAAAACAATTAAAATGCATCAGCAATTAAAACTAGGGATGTCCGATATTGTCCAACTCTTAATTACCGATTACGATATCAACCGATACCGATATATACACAGTCGTATAGGTAAGGGGGGGGGGGGGGGGGGGGTGTATATTGTAGCGTCCCGGAAGAGTTAGTGCTGCAAGGGGTTCTGGGTATTTGTTCTGTTGTGTTTATGTTGTGTTACGGTGCGGATGTTCTCCCGAAATGTGTTTGTCATTCTTGTTTGGTGTGGGTTCACAGTGTGGCGCATATTTGTAACAGTGTTAAAGTTGTTTATACGGCCACCCTCAGTGTGACCTGTATGGCTGTTGACCAAGTATGCATTGCATTCACTTGTGTGTGTGAAAAGCCGTAGATATTATGTGATTGGGCCGGCATGCAAAGGCAGTGCCTTTAAGGTTTATTGGCGCTCTGTACTTCTCCCTACGTCCGTGTACACAGCGGCGTTTTAGAAAGTCATACATTTTACTTTTTGAAACAGATACCGATAATTTCTGATATTACATTTTAAAGCATTTATCGGCCGATAATATCGGCAGTCCGAGATTACCGGACATCTCTAATTAAAACATATCTTATGTTGTACTGTCAAAATTAAAATTGCAAAAAACATTAAAAGTGAAAAAATAAAATATTTGAACTCACAATTTGTAGCACCTATTCGACGCCGTATAAACCAGTGGTACCTCTCGTCGGCTTATTGGAGTGGAATAGGCGAGCATTTCCCTATTTCATGGCCAGAACAGCTTGGCCGACATGGTCTCACAAGATGTAGTTTCTCTTTACATATCCTTCTTGAAAATGGCCTTGCAAATATACATCTGCCACCTAATCAACATTTTGTTTTCCTTCTCTGCTATCCCGGTCTGGCTACGGCACAACACTTCCTACTTCCTGCTAAATTGAAACTCACTTTGGAGTGACAAGTGAGTATCCAATCACGGTCTCGTTAACATCAGGCTACTTAGATAGGCTACTGTCAATAACTTGTGATCTTGATGGCTATCGCAACTGTCTATCAACTCTGTGTTCTCAAATTCATCCGCTAACGGTCCCGGTGAGAATTCAATCACAGCAGGCGTAAATGCACTGCAAAAACTGAAATCTAAGTAAGATGAAATATCGCAAATAAGGGTGATATTTGCTTATTTTCTGTCTAAGATAATTCCTCTCCCTAAGCAGATTTTATGTTAGAGTGTTTTACTTGTTTTAAGGGTTTTGGTCCTAAATGATCTCAGTAAGATATTACAGCTTGTTGCTGAGATTTGATGACCTATATTGAGTAAAACATGCTTGAAACTAGAATATCAACTGTTGCAAAGCTGTGTCATCAACACTCACAAGTATAAAACTACTTTTTTAAAGTAATAATTTCTTACTTCAAGCATGAAAAAAAAAAATCATGACTTTGACACAATTATGTCTCATAATTAAAACGGATGGCAGCCAAATGGACTTTGCTGTTTAATTTTCAATGACATAGGTACTCATATAGCATACTTGCCAACCCTCCCGGATTTTCCGGGAGACTCCCGAAATTCAGCGCTTCTCCCGAAAACCTCCCGGGACACATTTTCTCCCGAAAATCTCCCGAAATTCAGGGGGACTCAGGTTCATTCCCAGCGCAGCAACACACAACAACAGCAGTCACGTTTTCGTCTACCGTAAAGCAGTCCGTCTGCCGTAAACAGCAATGTTGTGACACTCTTAAACAGGACAATACTGCCATCTAGTGCATTTGATGAAAGCACTTTTGTGCGTGCCACACAGAAATGCATCATCAGAGAGGGTGTTCAGCATGGTTAGAAAAATAGTGACAGAGAATAGAACAAGGATGGACAATTCAACCCTTAACTCAACAATGAGTAGATGAGTGTTATGTGTGTGTATATGTGTAAATAAATGAACACTGAAATTCAAGTATTTATTTTATATATATATATATATATAATAATAAAAAATAAAAAATTATAGCTAGAATTCACTGAAAGTCAAGTATTTCTTGTGTGTATATGTGTGTATATATATATATATACAGCCTGTACCCACCCACTCTGTGCCCTATACAAACCATGGTATGCGAATGCTCCCATTAAAATCTCCTGACGATTGAGGGTACCCTCCCTCATGAAACAGGCCTGTAGAGATGAAATAGTCTTGTGATTTTTTTTCCCCACACATACATATATATATATATATATATATATATATATATATATATATATATATATATATATATATATATATATATATATATATACATATATATATATATATATACATATATATATATATATATATATATATATATATATATATATATATATATATATATATATATGTATGTGTGGGAAAAAAAATCACAAGACTATTTCATCTCTACAGGCCTGTTTCATGAGGGGGGGTACCCTCAATCATCAGGAGATTATTATATATATATATATATATATATATATATATATATATATATATATATATATTCCTTGCACACTAATTGACTGAAAGAGCACGCACTTGGCGCGATGATGTCATGTTATCGATGGGAAAATGCAAGAAATGTAATGCCGAGCGCATATCATTATGTCAAGATAATGGCACTAGCATTTACTTCATTTAAGAATATTTTTCAACATACGGAGAAAAAAGGTCTAATATTTGTTTTTTCTACCAAGAAAAGTGCACTTGTTATTAGTGAGAATATACCGTATTTTTCGGAGTATAAGTCGCACCTGCCGAAAATACATAATAAAAAAGGAAAAAAACATATAAGTCGCACTGGAGCCCGGCCAAACTATGAAAAAAACTGCGACTTATAGTCCGAAAAATACGGTACTTATTTTAAGGTATTTTTGGGTTCATTGAAGTTAGTTAATTTTACTTGTTTTAGAGATTCTTGACAAGCCGAATTTTCTTGTTCTATTGGCAGAGAATTTTGCTTATTTCAAAGAAAATACCCCTCATTTTTGTATATTTTTCTTTTCTTTTTAAACACTGACTTTTTGGAGTTTGTCACGTTCAACCTTAGGCCAACTAGAAGGCCTTACTGACAACAACCTGTGATCTGATTGGCTGTCGCAAACTGTCTATCAACTGTATGTCCCCGTTCACATAGACGCCCGCATTGTTGATTCTAAAGGCAGATTTGGTACAGCATGGCAACATAAGCTAGCTGAATTCTGATTGGATACAAACTAAAACTAAAACCAACAGCACTGGAAGGAGCATAATATGACACGAAGAGAATTTGAATACTTTTAGTTATTTAGGGAAAGTAAAATAAAAAATAATTTGATCTTTAATTATGATCATGATTTCTGGTCATGTTAGGCCAGCAGAGAAGGCCTTGCTGGCACAAAATGAAATGTGTTAGTTTAATCAACACATTTAACTTTTTTTTAATGTTTCTACATTTTAGAATGTTTGCACAGTTAAATGTTTTATGATGCCTACAGTTTGACCCTGGAACAGATGAAATCACTTCACATCATATGTAATGGGGGGAAAGGCTTTCCTACATATCTTCTTTACGGTTTCTTTCTCTGCCATAGACAACAATTTACCTGTCGCCTTCACTCTCTCCTCGTAATGGCCTCCCCCCCCACCTCTGCCGAGGTCGTGGGATACCCCGAGGCAGTGCCCGGAGAAACAGAGTGAAGAATTTAATTTGGACCGATGTTCTCCCCCAAGGCGGTGGCATTGCTTCTCCCTTCTATAGATTAGTGACACATTGCACTGTCCCTCCAAGCGACAAGGCACAGCTTTGACTCCCACCTCCTTTTTGGCACTTTTTAGCCACTTTTTCTTCATTTCTGTCGATGTGATTCTTTTACGATGAAATGAATAAAGGTCCACATGGATTCCAACTGTAACTACATGAGAAAACTGAAGGCTTCTGAGTGGCAAAGACAAATGTTGGAGACTAAAACATCTACTAATAAATGGCTTTTATATGTTCCAGGGTTAAACTCACCATCAGTACTTGGAAATGTACAGGAAATAATGGGTGTTAACCGGTAGATCATACTTGCCAACCTTGAGACCTCCAATTTCGGGAGGTGGGGCGTGGGGGCGGGGGGCGTGGTTGGGGGCATGGTTAAGAGGGGAGGAGTATATTTACAGCTAGAATTCACCAAGTCAAGTATTTCATATATATATATATATAAAAAGAAATACTTGACTTTCAGTGAATTCTAGCTATAAATATATATTTATTATATATATATATATATATATATATATATATATATATATATATATATAAATAAAATAAATACTTGAATTTCAGTGTTCATTTATTTACACATATACACACACATAACACTCATCTACTCATTGTTGAGTTACGGGTTGAATTGTCCATCCTTGTTCTATTCTCTGTCACTATTTTTCTAACCATGCTGAACACCCTCTCTGATGATGCATTGCTGTGTGGCACGCACAAAAGTGCTTTCATCAAATGCACTAGATGGCAGTATTGTCCCGTTTAAGAGTGTCACAACATTGCTGTTTACGGCAGACGAACTGCTTTACGGTAGACGAAAACTTGACTGCTGTTGTTGTGTGTTGTTACCGCGCTGGGAGGACGTTAATGAAACTGCCTAACAATAAACCCACATAAGAAACCAAGAACTCGCCCTCCATCATTCTACAGTTATAATGATTGGGCAGGCACGTTGTTTGTATTGTGGGAAAGCGGACTCAGGTCCGCATGGAGCTGGAGGGGGCGTGGCCTCCAGCTCCGCCTGAATTTCGGGAGATTTTCGGGAGAAAATTTGTCCCGGGAGGTTTTCGGGAGAGGTGCTGAATTTCGGGAGTCTACCGGAAAAATCCGTGAGGGTTGGCAAGTATGCGGTAGATGTATTTAAAAATATATATATTTGAAAAAATCATAATGAAGAAAACACATTTTGCAAACATATTTTTAAAATAATCACTAGCATTTTATACAACATGGTACAGTTTGTAAAGACAAACATATTTTTAGTTAGTTCCCATTATATTAGGGTGCAGAACATCCCATTTGATTAGAGATGTCCGATATTGGCTTTTTTGCCGATATCCGATATTGTCCAACTCTTAATTACCGATACCAACCGATACCGATATATACAGTTGTGGAATTAACACATTATTATGCCTAATTTTGTTGTGATGCCCCGCTGGATGCATTAAACAATGTAACAAGGTTTTCCAAAATAAATCAACTCAAGTTATGGAAAAAAATGCCAACATGGCACTGCCATATTTATTATTGAAGTCACAAAGTGCATTATTTTTTTTTTAACATGCCTCAAAACAGCAGCTTGGAATTTTGGGACATGCTCTCCCTCAGATAATCCTGATACCCACTACAACTATGGGAAATACTATACTTTGACTTTCACAAAGTGCATTATTTTTTTTAAACATGCCTCAAAACAACAGCTACAAAAACAATGAAGGCACACAGCTTCAGTCCAGAGTATACTAGAGTAATAAAGTAAACAATAACATAGTCCTCCTTTAGTGCAAGACTGTGTGGTACTACTATTTTTCAGTGTTTGCTTTTCATCCATCTTCCGCTTGTATTCATCGTGTATCTCCTTATGATTCTTGAAGAGGTGGGAGATCAAATTGCTCGTATTAAAGGAAGACGTCTTGGTTCCTCCTCGCATAACCAACTTTTTTTGCAGTCATTTCAAATTAACAGTTTTTTATCCGTCAGAGACACTTTAAAATAATCCCAAACCATAGACATGCTGTCGTTAGTCAGTCACCGAGCGAGCTGGCTTGTTAGCCACGGCTACAGCACCGGCAACAACACACTCTTGTTGTTGTTAAGCTCCGCTCGCGGCGGTTTGATGAGGTCATCAAGCGTCGTTTCTGTACCGCTCCGTACAGCGGCGTTTTAAAAAGTCATTAATTTTACTTTTTGAAACCTATACCGATAATTTCCGATATTACATTTTAAAGCATGTATCGGCCGATATTATCGGACATCTCTACTTGTAACCCAAACTTTTGCTCGCAACCTGAATTAGAATAACATAATAAAGGAAAACAATTACCCGAGAGACAGCTCTTATCCTGAAAAACTTGTAAGCTGGGGTACTGCACTATGATTATTTGAGTTTCATCCAATTATTTTTTCCTAAAGAAACAGGAAACAGTTTCAAGAAGTAACGCTATTCCCCCCCAATTGGTAAACAACAAATCCCATCAACAGAAATGAATATACATGCACGTTTTGTCCGTTGTCGGCTGCATGCAAATCTTTTACAAGCCGCAAAAGCCACAATGACAATAATAATACTGCGCACTAAAGCACATTTCACTTTATCTGCTTTAATATCAACATCATGCCGACAACAAACAACCCTCCATAACTCTGCTTCCTCGCTGTAACTGACGGGATGCAATCACACGGCCGATATTAAAACATGGGTTTTATTATTGCACGCGCCACTGACACAGCAGCTTTCATAACGCAGCAGTGTGGTGGCAGAGCAATAATGAAAACAAGGAGACACATTTCCATCTCATGTCGAAGAAACACCGACGGACATTCTTCCATAAATGTAACACTTTGTCCTCCTATTTGTGGGCTACAAAGTCCTAATACCATAAATCAGGCGGGTATCTTGAACGTTAACATGGAGACACACACCATTGTAGAGTGCACTAGAATGCTAATTGTTGTTAAAGACTGTTGTAAGATTTAATACAGCACAGGGGAACTTCTTTATATGCCGCACTTATCAATATCAATTTACATTGGGTAGATGTTAGGATTATATCCTAAAATCTATATTTTGTTATATATTGCAGCCCCAACACTGCAAAAACTGAAATCTAAGTAAGATTAAATATCTCAAATAAGGGTGATATTTGCTTATTTTCTGTCTGATAAGATAATTCTTCTCACTAAGCAGATTTTATGTTAGAGTGTTTTACTTGTTTTAAGAGTTTTGGTCCTAAATGATCTCAGTAAGATATTACAGCTTGTTGCTGAGATTTGATGACCTATATTGAGTAAAACATGCTTGTGTCATGTCTGTGTAATCATGTTTTTGTTTTAAGTCATGTTTTGTTTAGTTTCTGTCTTTTCACTCCCTTGTCTTGTTTCCATGATTACCCCATTAGTTTCACCTGTTCCACGTTTGGACTCATTGTGCACTCTTGATTGTCACCATAGCAACCCATTAGTTTTCACCTGTCACGTCACGCACCTGTTTCACGTTTTGAGTCACGCACCTGTTTTCGTTAATCAAGTCTGTAGTATTTAAGTTCAGTGTTTTTAGTTTGTCTTTCTGGTGACATCCCCACATTTATGCTCGACACATTTCTAACTCCTTTTCATGTCCGTCGTTCACACTGCTCCTTTTTTGTCCATGCCAAGTAAGTTTTCTTTATTCAAGCCATAGTTTGCAAGTTTTGTTTAATTGTTCATAGTTTCTGCCCTTGTGCAAGTTTTGTGTTTATAGTCAAGTTTTGTACTTCCGCCCTTGTGCGCGCCTTTAGTTTGTTCCTTTTGTTACTGTAAAATTAAATATGTATTCACCTGCAAGTCATATCTGGTCCAAATGTTAATTTGCACCACGGGAGAACAAACCACGCCATAGTCCATGTCTTGACACTTGAAACTAGAATATCAACTGTTGCAAAGCCGTGTCATCAACACTCACAAGTATAAAACTACTTTTTTAAAGTAATCATTTCTTACTTCAAGCATGAAAAAAAAAATCATGATTTTGACACAATTGTGTCTCATAATTAAAACAGATGACAGCCAAATGGACTTTGCTGTTTTATTTTCAATGAAACAATAGAAAACACGTACTCATATAGTAGTACAGTTGGCACAGTACAGTAAACTGACAGTTAATATTTAAACATTTAACATGTGACATTTTTAACAATTTTGAACAGAAATAGTTCATGCACATTTAGATAAATTCTTCAAAATTACAATTAAAACATTTTTGGCCGGGAGCCGGGCTGTATATATGCGCACTAATTGACTGAAAGAGCACGCACTTGGCGCGATGATGTCATGTTATCCATGGAAAAATGCATTTTTAGACAATAAGATTTGCCTGAGCGGCTAGGACAGGGGTCGGCAACCCGCGGCTCCGGATTCTTTGATCACTCTGATGCGGTTCAGCAGCTTACTTGCTGAACCCCCCAATTTTCCCGTGAGACTTCCGGATTTCAGTGCCTCTCGCAGAAAACTCCCGGGATTAATATCCGCCGATTTTCACCCTTATAGCTATAATAAGGGCGTGCCATGATGGTACAACATTTGGCGCTCTCTACAATCTGTATTAACAGAGTGCCAGCCCAACACTTGTTATACATTACACATCTTCTGCTTGCACACGTACGTGACAGCAAGGCATAGTTTGTCAACAGCCACACAGGTTACACTGACGGTGACCATATAAAACAACTTTAACACTTTTACTAATAATGCGCCACACTTTGAACCAAAACCAAACAAGAATGACAAACACATTTCGGGAGAACATCTGCACCTTAACACAACATAAACACAACAGAACAAACACCCAGAATCCCATGCAGCCCTGACTCTTCCGGGCTACATTATACACCCCTGCTACCACCAAACCCCGCCCCCACCTCAACCCTGCTCCCTCACACATCAACCCCCCCCCCCCCCCCCTCCCTCTGTGCGTCGGTTGAGGTGGGCGGAGTTTGGTAGCGGGGGTGTATAATGTATCCCGGAAGAGTTAGGGCTGCATGGGATTCTGGGTATTTGTCCTGTTGTGTTTATGTTGTGTTACTGTGCAGATGTTCTCCCGAAATGTGTTTGTCATTCTTGTTTGGTGTGGGTTCACAGTGTGGCGCATTATTAGTAAGAGTGTTATAGTTTTTTTTATACCGCCACCGTCAGTGTAACCTGTGTGGTTGTTGACCAAGTATGCCTTGCTGTCACCTACGTGAGCAAGCGGAAACACCATACAACGTGTGGCTGATCAGGTACGCTGGTTGTAGTGGGTGCTATATGCTGTACCATCACGACATGCATGACGCTGACAAGCGCCACTCATTTGAAACCCGCGTGCCGCACAAGCTTTCAATTTCCATATAAAGGTGTAGGCTGCGTGTCTGAGACCCCTGGTTTATACATAGCACAAATCAAAAATAAAACTTTGTACGCAGTGTTATTTCATTTAAAATTTCAAAAAATTTTTGCGGCTCCCATTGTTTTCTATAATTTGTGAAACTGGTCAAAATGGCTCTTTGACTGGTAAAGGTTGCCGACCCCTGGTCTAGGAGATCCCGAGAGTAACAAGCGGTTGCCTTTCCATTAAGAACAATGAATTAGTTTTTAGTATAAGTTTGCTGGTTTCAAAAAATGTAATGCCGAGCGCATATCATTATGTCAAGATAATGGCACTAGCATTTACTTCATTTAAGAATATTTTTCAACATATTGAGCAAAAAGGTCTCTTTTTTTTTTTCCTACCAAGAAAAGTGCACTTGTTAATAGTGAGAATATACTTATTTGAAGGTATTTTTGGGTTCATTGAAGTTAGCTAATTTTACTTGTTTTGGAAAGTCTTGACAAGCACTGCTCCCTCACATGCGTGAGGGAGCAGGGTTGGGGCGGGGTTTGGTGGTAGCAGGGGTGTATAATGTAGCCCGGAAGAGTCAGGGCTGCATGGGATTCTGGGTGTTTGTTCTGTTGTGTTTATGTTGTGTTAAGGTGCAGATGTTCTCCCGAAATGTGTTTGTCATTCTTGTTTGGGTTTGGTTCAAAGTGTGGCGCATTATTAGTAAGAGTGTTAAAGTTGTTTTATATGGTCACCGTCAGTGTAACCTGTGTGGCTGTTGACAAAGTATGCCTTGCTGTCACGTACGTGTGTAAGCAGAAGATGTATATTGTATAACAAGTGTTGGGCTGGCACGCTGTTAATACAGATTGTAGAGAGCGCCAAATGTTGTACCATCATGGCACGCCCTTATTATAACTGTAAGGGTGAAAATCGGTGAATATTAATCCCGGGAGTTTTCTGCGAGAGGCACTGAAATTCGGAAGTCTCACGGTAAAATTGGGGGATTCAGCAAGTAAGCTGCTGAGCCGCATCAGAGTGATCAAAGAGCCGCATGCGGCTCCGGAGCCGCGGGTTGCCGACCCCTAGTCTAGAACATGTTTAGCTTTATTCATTATTGATGTGTTTCTTGCTACTTTATGTTGTATATTTTTTATATGTTTATGTTGTATATTTTTTATATGAGTCTTCAATTGTGCTTTGCTGTAAATTAGTGATGTGCAGGGACAAAAACCTGACCTTGCTTACTATTCTTGTATTAGTCACTTTCATAAAGGTCAGGCACATTATAAGAGCAATTTGTCAAGAGCACCTGAGGGGTTCAGGGACAAGTGAAGGAAGGAAAAAATACACCATGTTGAGAAATACATTATTATACGGAGACCGTGTGTGAGGGAGACAAAAAGACCGAAAACATAAAAAAGGAGCGAGAGGGCCATGCTGTTGACGTAAACAGAGTATGAAACGCAGAGCCACATGTCTACGGCATGACATAAATACATAAAAGTCAGCGGGAGTGGAACAAAGAAGGTGACAGTCGCGTGGAAGCCAGAGGCAATGTACATCTGATGGGAGCGTCGAGTGTTTGTCACTTATTGACATTTTTATTTATGGCACGGCAGCGCTAATGGCGGGCCGCCTCTATTTATGGGAGACAAGGGAGAGAAGGATGAGAGAAAAGGGACCAAAAAATGCGGAGAATGGACTTTATGGATTAAATATGGATTTAACTGTCAGCTGTCAAAGCAATGATGATAATGATGATGACACGGGCCTCACTGAGGATAGACGTGCTGTCAACAAACGTGGCCTTGCATACTGGACATTTCTAGAAGTATTCATCATGCATCTGCCTTCTCCCACTATGTATTAACTGTGACTCACAAAGAATACAACTTTAGACACT
The DNA here is from genome assembly GCF_033978685.3 of Nerophis lumbriciformis. Classification (NCBI taxonomy): domain Eukaryota; kingdom Metazoa; phylum Chordata; class Actinopteri; order Syngnathiformes; family Syngnathidae; genus Nerophis; species Nerophis lumbriciformis. The sequence continues at coordinate 10,125,886 of NC_084550.2, forward strand.
CTCGTCAGCAGTGACGTGCGGTGAGGTTGATGGCTGGTGAGGCACTGACTTCATCACAGTCAGATTTACAAACATATGAACCCTAAAGAGTATCTTATTCACCATTTGATTGGCAGCAGTTAACGGGTTATGTTTAAAAGCTCATACCAGCATTCTTCCCTGCTTGGCACTCAGCATCAAGGCTTGGAATTGGGGGTTAAAACACCAAAAATGATTCCCGGGCGCGGCGCCGCTGCTGCCCACTGCTCCCCTCACCTCCCAGGGGGTGAACAAGGGGATGGGTCAAATGCAGAGGACAAATTTCATTACACCTAGTGTGTGTGTGACAATCATTGGTACTTTAACTTAACTTTAACTTTACACATACAAACTGTAGCACACAAAAAAAGCACATTTAATAAAAGAATGTTATTATGGTCTTACCTTTACTTAGAAATGCGCCGCTGTTGTGCTGATTAATGAACCCCCTGACGGGAGTGTTATATCAACTAAAGCCCTCACTTAAACTTTCCACGTGCAAGATTGAATCTATTTAAAAAAGTGTAACCGAGGGTTTATAAATGTCGCCTATACTGTATGAAACTACAAAATAACAAACACGGAGGCTCCAGTTTACACGAGGACCACTTTATTTACCTTCTTTCAAAAACTTCCGCTCCACTCCGTGTCAAAATTCCGCTCTTAGCGCCTTCAAAATAAGAGCTCAAGGCATATACTGTATAACAGCGCATAACAGGAACTTAACATCACAAAGAGGAAAGCCCATAAAAATAGGTTACAAAAGGTATTTAATAAGAAGCCAAAAAGTGCAAAAACAATAATGTTCGTGTTGGAGGAGTTGTGAATTAGGTACACCTGCAGTCTGCAGGTGTACCTAATGTTGTGGCCCTGCAGTCATTCACAACTCCTCCAACACCAACATTATTGTTTTTGCACTTTTTGGCTTCTTATGAAATAACTTTTTTAAATAGATTCAATCTTGCACGTGGAAAGTTTAAGTGTGGGCTTTAGTTGATATAACACTCACGTCAGGGGTTGCCGTGCATTCTACGGCGGGGGTCCAGGAGGCGAGCCTCAGCCAGTGTGTCTTTTGCAGCCGATTTATGATCGCTCAGCACAAGAAATACGTTACACACATACAGTTGTTGACAAAATACACTGTACATTATATACCTCAGCTAACTAAACTATGGAAATGTATAATATAGTTCATATAACAATACGGTCTCACTGCACAGCAGACCAGCAGTTAGCAGAGTCCGCAATCCATGTTGATGCACTGAGTGACGTGCCTCAACTGGCTGCTGTTCACCGCACCGTCTCTTCTCAGTATTTGAACGGCAAATGTGAAAATTCTGCGATTTTGAATAAAAATAATCTAAAACTGGTGAAGTTAAATGGAAAATAACTTTATAGTATAATCACTGGATACATTTAACAATGTAATATATTTTTTTCTTTTTACATTTTTTTTTTTTTCCATGATGGCAGGTGAGGCCCTGCTTCACCTGCCTCTAGTGACTGCACATCACTGCTCGTCAGTATCTTTCGAAATAAAGTGGATGACACAGGGGATTAATAATCTGTTTCAGGGTAAAGCCATCGCCATTGTGAAACCTTTACTTCCTGTACAGGCATTCTTGTCATACAAACTGTGATGGATACCGTTCACATTTGAATCGATATGGTACCAATACTTGCTACCTGGGAATCAATACGGGTACTCAACGGTAATAAAGTGCCAGTACTTATTACCGGGCGGTGTAGCTCGGTTGGTAGAGCAGCCGTGCCAGCAACTTGAGGGTTGCAGGTTCGATCCCCGCTTCCGCCATCCTAGTCACTGCTGTTGTGTCCTTGGGCAAGACACTTTACCCACCTGCTCCCAGTACCACCCACACTGGTTTCAATGTAACTTAGATATTGGGTTTCACTATGTAAAGCGCTTTGAGTCACTAGAGAAAAGCGCTATATAAATATAATTCACTTCACTTAACTACTATTGTTTATGTTCAAATGTGTTAATAAGAAGTCCATCCATTTTCTATCGCTTGTCCCTTTTGGGGTCGCGGGGGGGTGCTGGAGCCTATCTCAGCTGCATTTGGGCGGAAGTCGCCACCTCATCGCAGGGCCAACACAGATAGACAACATTCACACACTCAAAAAAAAATGACTCATTGGATGAACTCAATTAAAATGCGGGCAGGATTTCCATCCAATTGACTTCGATTTGATGTCTTTTGCAGTATATATTGATATCGTTTTATCGCCCAGCCCTATCGGCCTTTAAAAAATATATATATATTTAAATGTATTTGTTATCAATTATGTGTCTATCATGATATATATTTTTGTTTTATGGCCCAGCCCTATGGGGATTTTTTTCAGAATATATATATATATTTTTTTAACTGATTTTGTTTTTATTTATTTTACGATATACATTGATAACATTTTATTGTCCAGCCCTATGGGGATTTTTTCCAGAATGTGTTTTTTTTAAATTTTATTGATATCGATTTTATGTCTTTTGAAATATATATTGCAATTGTTTTATCGCCCAGCCTTATCGGCCTTTTTCCATTTTTTTTATATCTATGTGTCTGTAATGATATATATTGATATCGTTTGATCGCCCAGCCCTATCGGCCTTTTTCCTATTTTTTTTTGTTTTTTTATTATCAATTATGTGTCTATCATGATATGTATTATTGTTTTATGGCCCAGCCCTATGGTAGTTTTTTCAAATTACTGTTTTTTTTTTTATTGATTTTGATTTGATGTCTTTAATAAGAAGTTTTTTGTTGTTTTTTTAAATCTGAATTTTCATTTTATTTAACATTTAACACTGAGCAGTGCTATCCAGCTATTAACTTGTTTTCTTACACTCCTGTGTCTCATTTGCAAATGCTGTACTGTATTATTATATAGTTGACTTTGCATGCAGTTGCAATTCCAAGACGTCAGATGGCAGTAGTGTACCGACCACGGTGTGTTGTTGTAGTCAGGAAGTAGTCTTTGCTATTAAGTTGAATGTGGCAGTTTTTTCATTTGATGAGCCTTATGAAGTGTTTATACAGTAAGCTTTTTACACACTAGCTGTTTGTGCATCTCACAGTTGTTGTAGTTATCCTTATCAAATTTGGAGGTGTTGAAATCTCAATGTAAAATTGGTAATGCTAATCTTTAGCATGTCTAGTGCAAATTCGAATGTAAATTAGCATTTTGAAAAGTGGAGCCTTACTGTACTTTTGAGTGACTTCTTCCTGCTTTGTTGGCATGGAAAATTGTACCATTACCTAGAGCTGGGGTCGGCAACCCAAAATGTTGAAAGAGCCATATTGGACCAAAAATACAAAAAACTAATCTGTCTGGAGCCGCAAAAAATCTAAAGCCATATTACATACAGATAGTGTGTCATGAGATATAAATTGAATTAAGAGGACTTAAAGGAAACTAAATGAGCTCAAATATAGCTACAAATGAGGCATAATTATGCAATATGTACATATAGCTAGCCTAAATAGCATGTTAGCATCGATTAGCTCGCAGTCATGCAGTGACCAAATATATGTCTGATTAGCACTCCACACAAGTCAATAACATCAACAAAACTCACCTTTGTGCATTCATGCACAACGTTAAAAGTTTGGTGGACAAAATGAGACAGAAAAAGAAGTGGCATGAAACACGTCCTAGAAAGTCGGAGAAAGTTATACATGTAAACAAACTATGGTGAGTTCAAGGACCGCCAAAATTAGTAGGACAAAACGGTGCTCGCCAAATACTTGAATCAGTGAAGCATGTTTAATATAAACAGTGTGCTTTATAACAATTAGGGAGGTTTGTGTCATGTTTGTCCTCCTACAGAAACCATATTAAAACCAAACATTTTTTTTCCCCCTCATCTTTTTCCATTTTTCATAAATTTTTTAAAAAGCTCCAGAGAGCCACTAGGGCGGCGCTAAAGAGCCGCATGCGGCTCTAGAGCCCCAGGTTGCCGACCCCAGACCTAGAGGCAATCCGGTTGAGTCCATCTTGAGTGCTTGACTGCTTATTTAAATGCCAAGTGCTTTAGCCGGTGCTGCGTTTGAAAGAAACCCCAGAATGACTAGAAGTAATAATTAGAGATGTCCGATAATATCGGACTGCCGATATTATCGGCCGATAAATGCTTTAAAATGTAATATCGGTATCGGTTTCAAAAAGTAAAATTTATGACTTTTTAAAACGCCGCTGTATGGAGTGGTACGTACACGGACGTAGGGAAAAGTACAGAGCGCCAATAAACTTTAAAGGCACTGCCTTTACGTACCGGCCAATCACATAATATCTACGGCTTTTCACACACACAAGTGAATGCAAGGCATACTTGGTCACAATGAGGGTGGCCGTATAAACAACTTAAACACTGTTACAAATATGCGCCACACTGTGAACCCACACCAAACAAGAATGACAAACACATTTCGGGACAGAACAAATACCCAGAACCCCAGAACCACTAACTCTTCCGGGACGCTACAATATACACCCCCGCTACCCCCTAGCCCCCCCAACCTCAACCCTGCCCCACAACCACGCCCACCTCAACCTCCTCATGCTTTCTCAGAGAGAGCATGTCCCAAATTCCAAGCTGCTGTTTTGAGGCATGTTAAAAAAAAAAAGCACTTTGTGACTTCAATAATAAATATGGCAGTGCCATGTTGTCATTTTTTTTCCATAACTTGAGTTGATTTATTTTGGAAAACCTTGTTACATTGTTTAATGCATCCAGCGGGGCATCACAACAAAATTAGGCATAATAATGTGTTAATTCCATGACTGTATATATCGGTATCGGTTGATATCGGAATCGGTAATAAAGAGTTGGACAATATCGGAATATCGGATATTGGCAAAAAAGCCATTATCGGACATCTCTAGTAATAATGTTTGCACGTCATTTCCAGTTGTTGTTGTTGTTAAAGGGGAACATTATCACCAGACCTATGTAAGCGTCAATATATACCTTGATGTTGCAGAAAAAAGACCATATATTTTTTTAACCGATTTCCGAACTCTAAATGGGTGAATTTTGGAGAATTAAACGCCTTTCTATAATTTGCTCTCGGAGCGATGACGTCACAACGTGACGTCACATCGGGAAGCAATCCGCCATTTTCTCAAACATATTACAAACACCGAGTCAAATCAGCTCTGTTATTTTCTGTTTTTTCGACTGTTTTCCGTACCTTGGAGACATCATGCCTCGTCGGTGTGTTGTCGGAGGGTGTAACAACACGAACAGGGACGGATTCAAGTTGCACCAGTGGCCCAAAGATGCGAAAGTGGCAAGAAATTGGACGTTTGTTCCGCACACTTTACCGACAAAAGCTATTCTACGACAGAGATGGCAAGAATGTGTGGATATCCTGCGACACTCAAAGCAGATGCATTTCCAACTGGACTGGACAGATCAGCTTTCAGGAAAAGAGAGCGGATGAGGGTATGTCTACAGAAAATATTAATTGATGAAAACTGGGCTGTCTGCACTCTCAAAGTGCATGCTGTTGCCAAATGTATTTCATATGCTGTAAACCTAGTTCATAGTTGTTAGTTTCCTTAAATGCCAAACAAACACATACCAATCGTTGGTTAGAAGGCGATCGCCGAATTCGCCCTCGCTTTCTCCCGTGTCGCTGGCTGTCGTGTCGTTTTCGTCGGTTTCGCTTGCATACGGTTCAAACCGATATGGCTCAATAGCTTCAGTTTCTTCTTCAATTTCGTTTTCGCTACCTGCCTCCACACTACAACCATCCGTTTCAATACATGCGTAATCTGTTGAATCGCTTAAGCCGCTGAAATCCGAGTCTGAATCCGAGCTAATGTCGCTATAGCTTGCTGTTCTATGCGCCATGTTTGTTTGTGTTGGCATCACTATGTGACGTCACAGGAAAATGGACGGGTGTTTATAACGATGGTTAAAATCAGGCACTTTGAAGCTTTTTTTTAGGGATATTGCGTGATGGGTAAAATCTTGAAAAAAACTTTGAAAAATAAAACAAGCCACTGGGAACTGATTTTTAATGGTTTTAACCCTTCTGAAATTGTGATAATGTTCCCCTTTAATGGAGTTCATGGCCCCCTTTGTGGTAAACATAATAAGCCGCTTGACACGGTTTTGGTTACCATGTTTAAGTGATATGACCAGATGGAAAGACATGCAGGTACACAACGGGACAATATTAAATGAGATAATCGTGGGCATGATCTGATATTCACATAATGCACACATCAGTTTGAGAAGTCTGTAAAGCAGTATATCTGATAGTCCATACTGAAGTATTTATAAAACAATCAGTTATTTTATAAAGCTACATTTCAGTCCACTGTTTAAACAACTGTCGTTCTTTTGAATTTGACCTTCTGTCCTGCACCAATTGATTATATGATGGGCAAGGTTTTTCTGCTGAAATAAAAAGAAAAGAACAGAGTTCCGTGTTAAAAATTCAGAAAGTTAGTAGCCGCGAACCGACATAGTTTCCGACAGCTGGCGTCATGCTGCACTTACTTTGTTCAGCATCCACCTGTTGAGATGTCCCCTACGTCTTTTGTCCTTCTGTCTGGTCTGTGCCATTTAAAAATGTTCAAACACCTGACCACATGAGGAACAAAACGGCGTCAAGCGGCTCATGTCTTTGCCACAAAACGGGGAAAACATCAGCCTGAACTCCATTAAGAATGTCACGCTCACATTAGTGCTTCCTGTCAATCCAGAATATTATTCATTCCCATCCCGGTTTGTCAGTTACATTTGATCTCGCCATTTTTAAAAGGGAACTGCACTTGTTTATTTTTATTTGGCATATCATTCACAATCCTTACATGAAACAAAAACACGTGTGTTTATTTTTTTAATGCATCTTAACTAGAGATGTTCGATAATATCGGACTGCCGATATTATCGGCCGATAAATGCTTTAAAATATAATATCGGAAATTATCGGTATCGGTTTCAAAAAGTAAAATTAATGACTTTAGGGTAGGGAGAGGTACAGAGCGCCAATAAAACTTAAAGGCACTTCCTTTATGTGCCGGCCCAGTCACATAATATCTACGGCTTTTCACATTCACAAGTGAATGCCAAGCATACTTGGTCAACAGCCATACAGGTCACACTGAGGGTGGCCGTATAAACAACTTTAACACTGTTACAAATATGCGCCACACTGTGAAACCACACCGAACAAGAACGACAAACACATTTCGGGAGAACATCCGCACCGTAACACAACATAAACACGACAGAACAAATACCCAGAACCCCTTGCAGCACTAACTCTTCCGGGACGCTACAATATACACCCCCTGCTACCGCCCACCTCAACCTCTTCATAGTGTCTCTCAGGGAGAGCATGTCCCAAATAGATTTCTTCTCAAAATAACATTTTTATTAGTTTTTGTTTGTGGGAAAACCCACCCATTAACGTATTTTCTCTTTAAAAATGGGCTGTTTTGTTGGTTTTTTTTGCTAAAAACTAGGGATAAGCCGATAAATGCTTTAAAATGTAATATCGGAAATTATCGGTATCGGTTTCAAATTTATCGGTTTCTAAAAGTAAAATGTATGACTTTTAAAACGCCGCTGTGTACACGGACGTAGGGAGAAGTACAGAGCGCCAATAAACCTTAAAGTCACTACCTTTGCGTGCCGGCCCAGTCACATAATATCTATGGCTTTTCACACACACAAGTGAATGCAAATCATACTTGGTCAACAGCCATACAGGTCACACTGAGGGTGGCCGTATAAACATCTTTAACACTGTTACAAATATGCGCCACACTGTGAACCCACACCAAACAAGAATGACAAACACATTTCGGGAGAACATCCGCACCGTAACGCAACATAAACACAACACAACAGAACAAATACCCAGAACCCCTTGCAGCACTAACTCTTTCGGGACGCTACAATATACACCCCCTGCTATGCCCCAACACCGCCCACCTCAACCTCCTCATGCTCGCATGTCCCAAATTCCAAGCTGCTGTTTTGAGGCATGTTAAAAAAAATAATGCATTTTGTGACTTCAATAATAAATATGGCAGTGCCATGTTGGCCTTTTTTTTCCATAACTTGAGTTGATTTATTTTGGAAAACCTTGTTACATTGTTTAATGCATCCAGCGGGGCATCACAACGAAATTAGGCATAATAATGTGTTGATTCCACGACTGTATATATCGGTATCGGTTGATATCGGTATCGGTAATTAAGAGTTGGACTATACCGGAATATCGGATATCGGTAAAAAAAACATTATCGGACATCTCTAACCTTAACTCTTAAATAAATGCTAGCAAAAGGCAGCTAAAAGTGGAGGTTATGGAAGTTGCTCTATTCCGCCTAAAAAGCGCTTTAAAAAAACATCCAAAAATCCACATTTTGTATACACGCTGTAGGCATATATGTAATGTAGTAACTGGCACATTCATAATAACATGTAATATTTATGTATATAGCTCATTTCAAGCTTATGGAGGCGTATTCATTTCACAGACAAATCACAAAGTTTGCTTTTTCTTTTAACATCAACAACACTTCTAATCATGCAGACTTCATAAAAGCCAATAAAGACTACTTTGGAAGAAATTATGATCCATAACCTTCTATTTTTAAGCCTAAATATATGGTGGTTGAGCTACAAGATTCAGAAGCTGTGTGCTAAACCAATTCAAGTTTAGTAAAACACTAAACAGCAAGCAGCAGTATTGCTAATTGCTCAACAAGATACACAAACTATGAACATAATAAGACAATCACTTACTGTACGATGTCTGCTCTCACTGGAATGCTGACTGATGGGATGTTTATATCTTCCCATTTAAATAAATAGTTAATCAAACCCCGGCCGAGTCATACCAAAGACTATAGAAATGAGACCCATTACCTCCCTGCTTGGCACTCAGCGCCAAGGGTTGGAATTGGGGGTTAAATCACCAAAATGATTCCCGAGTTCGGCCACCGCTGCTGCCCACTGCTCCCCTCACCTCCCAGGGGCTGGAACAATGGGATGGGTCAAATGCAGAGGGTAATTTCACCACACCTAGTGTGTGTGTTGCTATCAGTGGTACTTGTCAGGTTCAAACACTGATGACATCTATTAAACGAGACAAGAAGCAAGGAATTAAACAGAGACAGAATTAAATTTGGCTCAATTTGAGGAGAAACGTCTGGGCTGTACTCCAGCACGCTCTGGCGAAAGATTGTACGCCACCTCTTTTTATTTGGACTTTACCTGTTTACATAACCACAGCTGTTTCTAAAGGAATGGGGAGTATGTAAACAGCCATTGTTTTCGGTCACATTAACACAAAAGAAAAAGATGCCTCGGGCTTGGGCTGGTCCTGGATCGAGCTTGGGCAGGTCTTGGATCAAAATAGCTAACCCCTCCCGTCTCCTCCCATCGTACACAGCGGAATTTTCCAAGCCTTTGGCTTGGTGCAACAAAGACAGCTTTTGTCTGTTCACTGGGAACGGAAAGTTTTTTGATAATTTACATACAATTTTTCTGACAGTACTTTAACTTTAAAGGGGAACATTATCACCAGACCTATGTAAGCATCAATATATACCTTGATGTTGCAGAAAAAAGACCATATATGTTTTTAACCGATTTCCGAACTCTAAATGGGTGAATTTTGGCGAATTAAACGCCTTTCTATTATTCGCTCTCTGAGCGATGACGTCACGTCGGGAAGCAATCCGGCATTTTCTCAAACACCGAGTCAAATCAGCTCTGTTATTTTCCGTTTTTTCCGTACCTTGGAGACATCATGCCTCGTCGGTGTGTTGTCGGAGGGTGTAACAACACGAACAGGGACGGATTCAAGTTGCACCAGTGGCCCAAAGATGCGAAAGTGGCAAGAAATTGGACGTTTGTTCCGCACACTTTACCGACGAAAGCTATGCTACGACAGAGATGGCAAGAATGTGTGGATATCCTGCGACACTCAAAGCAGATGCATTTCCAACGATAAAGTCAAAGAAATCTGCCGCCAGACCCCCATTGAATCTGCCGGAGTGTGTGAGCAATTCAGGGACAAAGGGCCTCGGTAGCACGGCAAGCAATGGCGGCAGTTTGTTCCCGCAGACGAGTGAGCTAAACCCCCTGGATGTCTTGGCTCACACCGTCCCTTATGCCACCGAAGATGATCAAGAGAAGAATATCGACCCTAGCTTCCCAGGCCTGCTGACATGAGGGTATGTCTACAGAATATATTAATTGATGAAAATTGGGCTGTCTGCACTCTCAAATTGCATGTTGTTGCCAAATGTATTTCATATGCTGTAAACCTAGTTCATAGTTGTTAGTTTCCTTTAATGCCAAACAAACACATACCAATCGTTGGTTAGAAGGCGATCGCCGAATTCGTCCTCGCTTTCTCCCGTGTCGCTGGCTGTCGTGTCGGTTTCGCTTGCATACGGTTCAAACCGATATGGCTCAATAGCTTCAGTTTCTTCTTCAATTTCGTTTTCGCTACCTGCCTCCACACTACAACCATCCGTTTCAAAACATGCGTAATCTGTTGAATCGCTTAAGCCGCTGAAATCCGAGTCTGAATCCGAGCTAATGTCGCTATAGCTTGCTGTTCTTTCCGCCATGTTTGTTTGTGTTGGCATCACTATGTGACGTCACAGGAAAATGGACGGGTGTATATAACGATGGTTAAAATCAGGCACTTTGAAGCTTTTTTTAGGGATATTGCGTGATGGGTAAAATTTTGAAAAAAACTTCGAAAAATAAAATAAGCCACTGGGAACTGATTTTTAATGGTTTTAACCCTTCTGAAATTGTGATAATGTTCCCCTTTAAGAATCACCGTAAACGGCTATGGCTCTGCATCCATGTGACATTACTGACACCTAGGGACCAGTCATACATACCCTCACAATCTGTTTATTTCTCTCTTAAAAAAATGTAAAATAGTTATATATAGATTCGACTCTATGTCAACTATGTGCAAAATCTAATAAATCAGAATTGACTATGAAAATCCTTACTAAAAGACAGCCTTAGTGCTTTCCATCTATTTCCTATTTTGTGGTTTATGCATCCTTTGCGCTTGTGATTTGGAGCTCGGGGGCACACCTGTCTCGAGTTAGTGATTGTTAATCAATTGTGTTCTAAAGCACCGCGACGACACCAGGAGGCTACCGGTTTATTGTGTTCATATACGTCAGCTCGTGAATTCCCACCTGCTTCCAGAGACGACCTGGTACTTTGTTACTTCCATGTAGTCTGTTGGGAGCTATTTAATGTATTGGCGCCACACCCTTGTCCCTTTTCAGTTGTAGCCTGCACCATGTCCTTGCATGCTGTGGTAACACAACCCCCCAGCTTAGCTATACACGACACATTTTTAGCTCAAATTCCCCCCAAAATATACACATTAGTGATTTTAAGCTTGTTTTCACACAAATTTCAGCACATTTTTGGAACGCCCACTTTTAGCTCAGAAATGTGGGCAGGGCACACCCACAGAAGATTAGAGGCAACTTCATATTGCTTAGTATGTACAAACCCCAAAACCAGCAAAGTTGGCATGTTGTGTAAATGGTAAATAAAAACAGAATATAATGATTTGCAAATCCTTTTCAACTTATATTCAAATGAATAGACTGCAAAGACAAGATAGTTAACGTTCGAACTGGAAAACGTTGTTATTTTTTGCAAATATTAACTCATTTGGCACAAGTGGCAAAAAAGACTGAGAAAGTTGAGGAATGCTCATCAAACACTTATTTGGAACATCCCACAGGTGAACAGGCTAATTGGGAACAGGTGGGTGCCATGATTGGGTATAAAAGCAGCTTCCACGAAATGCTCAGTCTTTCACAAACAAGGATGGGGCGAGGGTCACCACTTTGTCAACAAATGCGTGAGCAAATTGTCGAACAGTTTAAGAACAACATTTCTCAACAAGGTATTGTAAGGAATTTAGGGATTTCACCATCTACGGTCCGTATTATCATCAAAAGGTTCAAAGAATCTGGAGAAATCACTGCACGTAAGCGATGATATTACGTGCCTTCGATCCCTCAGGTGGTACTGCATCAAAAAAACGACATCAGTGTGTAAAGGATATCACCACATGGGCTCAGGAACACTTCAGAAAACCACTGTCAGTAACTACAGTTAGTCGCTACATCTGTATGTGCAAGTTAAAACTCCACTATGCAAAGCGAAAGCCATTTATCAACAACACCCAGAAAACGCTACCGGCTTCGCTGGACTCGAGCTCATCTAAGATGGACTGATGCAAAGTGGAAAAGTCTTCTGTGGTCAGACGAGTCCACATTTTAAATTGTTTTTGGAAACTGTGGACGTCTTGTCCTCTGGACCAAAGAGGAAAAGAACCATCCGGATTGTTATAGGCGCAAAGTTCAAAAGCCAGCATCTGTGAGATGCTTGAAGAAATGCTAAAAGACCATGAGGACTGAATGGTGTCTTTGGAAGAGGTGATGTAAGAGCAGGGAAATCCGGAATTGGGGATTCTTTTATAATTCTTCTTTACTCATAATTTTAACCATCACAGTTTTGAATTAATCATAGATCATGGTGACAAAAGTGATCAAAATAATAGTTTTACATGCCTTTATCCACACTGTCTATTGGCTATAGTTCTGTAGATGATGTCACACCAAGAGGGGGCAACATTTCCAGTCTGGCGATGGAAAGGGGGCGTTCCAAGTACAGTTAGTTATCAATCAATCAATCAATCAATGTCTACTTATATAGCCATAAATCCCAAGTGTCTCAAAGGGCTGCACAAGCCACAACGACATCCTTGGCTCAGATCCCACATCAAGGAAAAACTCAACCCAATGGGACAATGAGAAACCTTGAAGAGGACCGCAGATGTGGGGACCCCCCTCCTGGGCGACCGGTGCAATGGACGTTGAGTAGATCTAGCATAATATTGTGAGAGTCCAGTCCATAGTGGATCTAACATAATAGTGAGAGTCCAGTCCATAGTGGATCTAACATAATAGTGAGAGTCCAGTCCATAGTGGATCTAACATAATGGTGAGAGTCTAGTCCATAGTGGATCTAGCATAATAGTGAGAGTCCAGTCCATAGTGGATCTAACATAATAGTGAGAGTCCAGCCCATAGTGGATCTAACATAATAGTGAAAGTCCAGTCCATAGTGGATCTAACATAATAGTGAAAGTCCAGTCCATAGTGGATCTAACATAATAGTGAGAGTCCAGTCCATAGTGGATCTAACATAATAGTGAGAGTCCAGTCCATAGTGGCTCTAACATAATAGTGAGAGTCCAGTCCATAGTGGATCTAACATAATAGTGAGAGTCCAGTCCATAGTGGATCTAACATAATAGTGAGAGTCCAGTCCATAGTGGATCTAACATAATAGTGAGAGTCCAGCCCATAGTGGATCTAACATAATAGTGAAAGTCCAGTCCATAGTGGATCTAACATAATAGTGTGAGTCCAGTCCATAGTGGATCTAACATAATAGTGTGAGTCCAGTCCATAGTGGATCTAACATAATAGTGAGAGTCTAGTCCATAGTGGATCTAACATAATAGTGAGAGTCCAGTCCATAGTGGATCTAACATAATATTGTGAGAGTCCAGTCCATAGTGGATCTAACATAATAGTGAGAGTCCAGTCCATAGTGGCTCTAACATAATAGTGAGAGTCCAGTCCATAGTGGATCTAACATAATATTGTGAGAGTCCAGTCCATAGTGGATCTAACATAATAGTGAGATTCCAGTCCATAGTGGATCTAACATAATAGTGAGAGTCCAGTCCATAGTGGATCTAACATAATAGTGAAAGTCCAGTCCATAGTGGATCTAACATAATAGTGAGAGTCCAGTCCATAGTGGATCTAACATAATAGTGAGAGTCCAGTCCATAGTGGCTCTAACATAATAGTGAGAGTCTAGTCCATAGTGGATCTAACATAATATTGTGAGAGTCCAGTCCATAGTGGATCTAACATAATAGTGACAGTCCAGTCCATAGTGGATCTAACATAATAGTGAGATTCCAGTCCATAGTGGATCTAACATAATAGTGAAATTCCAGTCCATAGTGGATCTAACATAATAGTGAGAGTCCAGTCCATAGTGGATATAACATAATAGTGAGAGTCCAGTCCATAGTGGATCTAACATAATAGTGAGAGTCCAGTCCATAGTGGATCTAACATAATAATGAGAGTCCAGTCCATAGTGGATCTAAAATAATAGTGAGTCCAGTCCATAGTGGATCTAACATAATAGTGAGAGTCCAGTCCATAGTGGATCTAACATAATAGTGAGAGTCCAGTCCATAGTGGATCTAACATAATAGTGAGAGTCCAGTCCATAGTGGATCTAACATAATAGTGAGAGTCTAGTCCATAGTGGATCTAGCATAATAGTGAGAGTCCAGTCCATAGTGGATCTAACATAATAGTGAGAGTCCAGTCCATAGTGGATCTAACATAATAGTGAGAGTCCAGTCCATAGTGGATCTAACATAATAGTGAGAGTCCAGTCCATTGTGGATCAAACATAAAAGTGAGAGTCCAGTCCATAGTGGATCTAACATAATAGTGAGAGTCTAGTCCATAGTGGATCTAACATAATAGTGAGAGTCCAGTCCATAGTGGATCTAACATAATATTGTGAGAATCCAGTCCATAGTGGATCTAACATAATAGTGAGAGTCCAGTCCATAGTGGATCTAACATAATGGTGAGAGTCCAGTCCATAGTGGATCTAACATAATAGTGAGAGTCCAGTCCATAGTGGATCTAACATAATGGTGATAGTCCAGTCCATAGTGGATCTAACATAATAGTGAGAGTCCAGTTCATAGTGGATCTAACATAATGGTGAGAGTCCAGTCCATAGTGGATCTAACATAATAGTGAGAGTCCAGTCCATAGTGGATCTAACATAATGGTGATAGTCCAGTCCATAGTGGATCTAACATAATAGTGAGAGTCCAGTTCATAATGGGGCCAGCAGGAGACCATCCCTAGCGGAGACAGCTCAGCAGCGCAGAGACCTGTTATCTGCCGATCAATCAAAAACTACCATATTTTTCAGACTATAAGTCGCAGTTTTTTTCATAGTTTGGCCGGGGGTGCGACTTATACCGTATTTTTCGCACCGGAGTATAAGTCGCACCTGCCGAAAATGCATAATAAAGAAGGAAAAAAAAATATATAAGTCGCACTGGAGCCCGGCTAAACTATGAAAAAAAACTGCGACTTATAGTTCGAAAAATACGGTACTCAGGAGCGACTTATGTGTGAAATTATTAACACATTACCGTAAAATATCAAATAATATTATTTATCTCATTCACGTAAGAGACTAGACGTATAAGATTTCATGGGATTTAGCGATTAGGAGTGACAGATTGTTTGGTAAATGTATAGCATGTTCTATATGTTATAGTTATTTGAATGACTCTTACCATAATATGTTATGTTAACATACCAGGCACGTTCTCAGTTGGTTATTTATGCCTCATATAACGTACAAACCCCGCTTCCATATGAGTTGGGATATTGTGTTAGATGTAAATATAAACGGAATACAATGATTTGCGAATCCTTTTCAACCCATATTCAGTTGAATGCACTACAAAGACAACATATTTGATGTTCAAACTCATAAACTTTTTTTTTTTTTTTTGCAAATAATAATTAACTTAGAATTTCATGGCTGCAACACGTGCCAAAGTAGTTGGGAAAGGGCATGTTCACCACTGTGTTACATGGCCTTTCCTTTTAACAACACTCAGTAAACGTTTGGGAACTGAGGAGACACATTTTTGAAGCTTCTCAGGTGGAATTCTTTCCCATTCTTGCTTGATGTACAGCTTAAGTTGTTCAACAGTCCGGGGGTCTCCATTGTGCTATTTTAGGCTTCATAATGCGCCACACATTTTCAATGGGAGACAGGTCTGGACTACAGGCAGGCCAGTCTAGTACCCACACTCTTTTACTATGAAACCACGTTGATGTAACAAGTGGCTTGGCATTGTCTTGCTAAAATAAGCAGGGGCGTCCATGGTAACGTTGCTTGGATGGCAACATATGTCGCTCCAAAACCTGTATGTACCTTTCAGCATTAATGGTGCCTTCACAGATGTGTAAGTTACCCATGTCTTGGGCACTAATACACCCCCATACCATCACAGATGCTGGCTTTTCAACTTTGCACCTATAACAATCCGGATGGTTCTTTTCCTCTTTGGTCCGGAGGACACGACGTCCACAGTTTCCAAAAACAATTTGAAATGTGGACTCGTCAGACCGCAGAACACTTTTCCACTTTGTATCAGTCCATCTTAGATGAGCTCAGGCCCAGCGAAGCCGACGGCGTTTCTGGGTGTTGTTGATAAACGGTTTTCGCCTTGCATAGGAGAGTTTTAACTTGCACTTACAGATGTAGCGACCAACTGTAGTTACTGACAGTGGGTTTCTGAAGTGTTCCTGAGCCCATGTGGTGATATCCTTTACACACTGATGTCGCTTGGTGATGCAGTACAGCCTGAGGGATCGAAGGTCACGGGCTTAGCTGCTTACGTGCAGTGATTTCTCCAGATTCTCTGAACCCTTTGATGATATTTCGGACCGTAGATGGTGAAATCCCTAAATTTCTTGCAATAGCTGGTTGAAAAAGGTTTTTCTTAAACTGTTCAACAATTTGCTCACGCATTTGTTGACAAAGTGGTGACCCTCGCCCCATCCTTGTTTGTGAATGACTGAGCATTTCATGGAATCTACTTTTATACCCAATCATGGCACCCACCTGTTCCCAATTTGCCTGTTCACCTGTGGGATGTTCCA
This sequence comes from Nerophis lumbriciformis, assembly GCF_033978685.3. Classification (NCBI taxonomy): domain Eukaryota; kingdom Metazoa; phylum Chordata; class Actinopteri; order Syngnathiformes; family Syngnathidae; genus Nerophis; species Nerophis lumbriciformis. The sequence goes on from NC_084550.2 coordinate 10,142,758, forward strand.
AATAAGTGTTTGATGAGCATTCCTCAACTTTATCAGTATTTATTGCCACCTTTCCCAACTTCTTTGTCACGAGTTGCTGGCATCAAATTCTAAAGTTAATGATTATTTGCAAAAAAAAAAAAAAAGTTTTATCAGTTTGAACATCAAATATGTTGTCTTTGTAGCATATTCAACTGAATATGGGTTGAAAAGGATTTGCAAATCATTGCATTCCGTTTATATTTACATCTAACACAATTTCCCAACTCATATGGAAACGGGGTTTGTAACTTATACTCCGGAGCGACTTATACTCCGAAAAATACGGTAACTGATATTATTGGAAATAACGCCAGATTTATTTTCAGGAGTAACAAATGCATACATAAACAAAAGTTGTTTGTGAAATTTGGGTCATCTGGATGTTTCGGGTCTTTTAACTTTAATGTGGTTATAGCGTTCCAGATGCATCTCAAGCGTTATTAGCTGAATTGGAAAGTCTTGCTGCTTTTTTTAATTGAAGGATATGCTAAAATAAGTTCATATACATTTCTTTGTTTTTAAAAAAAAAAACCAAGTGTAGAAAAAAGTAAGTTTTGGAAAGTATGTGGGGAGCACAGATGGAGAAGTTGTCTGTGTAGCACTTTGAGGTTTTATGATGTGTGGCTACTCTCTAAGTTAATGCAGGGAGAGGAGTGGGTGAAAATCTCTTCTCTTCTCTCTCTCTCTCTGTCCCTATCTCTTCTGGCTGAGGGTTGCTGCTTATTGTTTCCTCCCTGCTGGCTGCCTGTTATAAAACAAGCCAAGTGAAAAACAGCTCCGGCTTCCCAAAGCGCCGCGCGACTCAAAAATAGAAGACCTTGCACAAAGTGAGGGCGGCTAAACGCGACATGATCCCCTCGCTGATGAACATAACTCCAGAGTGGAGTTTTTACCACTCTCTATGCATCATTAGTGGGGCCACATGTCCACAATCACACACCTATTGTGTGCTAAATTAACCCTCCGGGGTCTCTTGATTGCTCACCTTTGCAAAATACGCACGCACACACACACTATACAGCTGGTTGTCATAGCGATGCCATTACAAAGTGATTTGACATTTTCATCTACCATGTGGAACATATTACATTGTCCTGTGCCCATCTTAACCACAAAAGCGGGCACTTGTCAAACCTCATTTGGTTGTTTTATCACCTACAACAAGTAAGCTACGTTTCCATCTAAGTCACATTCCCCCGAGGACACCTCAATGATGGACGCTTTTGACCTCACTCCCTCCTCAATGACACCTGGAGTCGAACTTTTGCTTGCATGCAGATCTGCCTCAGTCTATGAACATTACATCATCACACCCAAGACAATGGGCACATACACACACACCCCCCTCCACCACCCCACGCCTTCACCACCGCTTGTTTCCCCTCGGGGTGATGGACGGCTGGCAGCGCTTCATAGCAGCAGTTGACCTCCAGGGCCCCAACTCCCCACCCCTCTGTTGCGAGTTGTCGTGATTAAATGTAACGTGTTTATGTGTGCATGGCATGGAGGTTTTTTCCCACTCCAGACTAGGCCCCCTTAGGAGCCCAGTCTAGATTGTATTTTTTTACTCCTTCTTCCCCAGCGTTTTACCTTTTTCTTATCTTTTACGGGGTGCCTTCAGCGTTCCAGTTCTGTAACCCTGTACACTGTTTGTTTAGTCTAATGTTGAACGGGTTTGTGCTGGAAACATAGTTTCGTTGTACTTGTGCAATGACAATAAAGTCCTATCCTATCCTATTCCTTCAAATGCAACTGTTACACCACTATTATCCTTTGCAAATACACTGGAACATTGATTTACGAATTTAATGGGTTCTTGAACATAGTTCATAAATCGAAAAGTTCGTATCAAGAAGCAGAGTTCTCAATAAGAATCAATGTAAACATGAATAATTGGTCCTAGCCTCGACAAAAGTCACGATTTTAGTAAAAAAAAAAACTGCACACTTTGAAGAGTGTATATTTATATCAAACCAACATAACAAGCGGGTAATGGTTTTATCTAGGGATGTCCGATAATATCGGCAGTCCGATAAATGCTTTAAAATTTAACATCGGAAATTATCGGTATCTGTTTCAAAAAGTAAACTTTATGACTTTTTAAAACGCCAATAAACCTTAAAGGCACTGCCTTTGCGTGCCGGCCCAATCACATATCTACGACTTTTCACACACACAAGTGAATGCCATGCATACTTGGTCAACAGCAATACAGGTCACACTGAGGGTGGCCGTATAAACAACTTTAACACTGTTACAAATATGCGCCACACTGTGAACCCACACCAAACAAGAATGACAAACACATTTCGGGAGAGCATCCGCACCGTAACACAACATAAACACAACAGAACAAATACCCAGAACCCCTTGCAGCACTAACTCTTCCGGGGCTGCTACAATATACACCCCCCGCTTCCCCATACACCAAAACCCCGCCCACCTCAACCTCCTCGTGCTCTCTCAGGGAGAGCATGTACCAAATTCCAAGCTGCTGTTTTGAAGCATGTTAAAAAAAATAACAAATATGGCAGTGCCATGTTGGCATTATTTTCCATAACTTGAGTTGATTTATTTTGGGAAACCTTGTTACATTGTTTAATGCATCCAGCAGTGTATCATAACAAAATTTGGCATAATAATGTGTTAATTCCACGACTGTATATATCGGTATCGGTTGATATCGGAATCAGTAATTAAGAGTTGGACAATATTAGAATATCGGATAACGGCAAAAAAGCCATTATCGGACATCTCTAATTTAAAGCGTTTCCGATCACACAAAGTGATCTCTATGACAGGCTGATACAGCTCTGACCGACGCAAGGTACGACAATTATGGAAATAAACTTGTCACGACGTACCGGGCGCTGTCGAAACAGGAGTACAGGCGTTAAACAAGATGTGACGTGGGGGGGGGCAGGAAGTGATGCCATCAAAATGGCAGCGCCGACGGCTTCAAGCGGCATGCAAAATGAGTGAATGAATGTACGAACGCCGAGACATGGGTCGCACACAGAGGCATATTTGGCGCGATGTAAAACTTCGTAAACCGAAAAGGTCTCAAATAGAAGTGTTTGCATATCCAGGTTACATTGTAAATTACTCTTCTGCTCCTGAATTGCTGCACACAAACCGGTGAAAATCTGTCAACACATGCACGCATACGGTGCTGCCAGTGCTATTCTTTTTCTGCCAAATACACCGCATGGTGTATACCAGGCCTGGGCAATTATTTTGACTCGGGGGCAAAATTTAGAGAAATAAACGTGTCTGGGGGCCAAATTTAGAGATAAAAATGTGTCTGGGGGCCGGTATATCTATTTTTAGAACACTAATACAAAACCTCACAATAATGTCTGATTGAAAGCTAAAAACGTTATGACTGACCGCCTGAAAAAACGGAATGGAATTTTAAATTTTTTTACTGAATGAGACATCCAGAATGTACATGAAAATAAAGAATGTGGGATTTACAATATTAACTATAAAGGATAAAACACTGAATATTAAAGGGGAACATTATCACAATTTCAGAATGGTTAAAACCATTAAAAATCAGTTCCCAGTGGCTTATTATATTTTTCGAAGTTTGTTTCCAAATTTTACCCATCACGCAATATCCCTAAAAAAATCTTCAAAGTGCCTGATTTTAACCATCGTTATAAACACCCGTCCATTTTCCTGTGACGTCACATAGTGATGCCAACACAAACAAACATGGCGGATAGAACAGCAAGCTATAGCGACATTAGCTCGGATTCAGACTCGGATTTCAGCGGCTTAAGCGATTCAACAGATTACGCATGTATTGAAACGGATGGTTGTAGTGTGGAGGCAGGTAGCGAAAACGAAATTGAAGAAGAAACTGAAGCTATTGAGCCATATCGGTTTGAACCGTATGCAAGCGAAACCGACGAAAACGACACGACAGCCAGCGACACGGGAGAAAGCGAGGACGAATTCGGCGATCGCCTTCTAACCAACGATTGGTATGTGTTTGTTTGGCATTAAAGGAAACTAACAACTATGAACTAGGTTTACAGCATATGAAATACATTTGGAAACAACATGCATTTTGAGAGTGCAGACAGCCCAATTTTCAGTAAAAAAAAAAATTCTGTAGACATACCCTCATCCGCGTTCTTTTCCTGAAAGCTGATCTGTCCAGTTTTGGAGTTGATGTCAGCAGGCCAGGGAAGCTAGGGTCGATAGGGGGTTTAGCTCGCTCGTCTGCGGGAAGAAACTGCCGCCATTGCTTGCCGTGCTACCGAGGTCCTTTGTCCCTGAATTGCTCACACACTCCGGCAGATTCAATGGGGGTCTGGCGGCAGATTTCTTTGACTTTATTGTTGGAAATGCATCTGCTTTGAGTGTCGCAGGATATCCACACATTCTTGCCATCTCTGTCGTAGCATAGCTTTCGTCGGTAAAACGTCCAATTTCTTGCCAATTTCGCATCTTTGGGCCACTGGTGCAACTTGAATCCGTCCCTGTTCGTGTTGTTACACCCTCCGACAACACACCGACGAGGCATGATGTCTCCAAGGTACGGAAAACAGTCGAAAAAAACGGAAAATAACAGAGCTGATTTGACTCTGTGTTTGAGAAAATGGCGGATTGCTTCCCGATGTGATGCCACGTTGTGACGTCATCGCTCCGAAAGCGAATATTAGAAAGGCGTTTAATTCGCCAAAATTCACCCATTTAGAGTTCGGAAATCGGTTAAAAAAACATATGGTCTTTTTTCTGCGACATCAAGGTATATATTGACGCTTACATAGGTCTGGTGATAATGTTCCCCTTTAACAATATATGAACGTCACACTCCCTCTCCATTGACATATTTTACAATCAAGCGAAATGCAACAAACGGCGAAATATGAACGTGAAAGGTAAAAAAAAAAAACCCACCTACAATATGATATATCTGATATATCACTAAGTTCTAGATCTTGTTTGTAAAAATCTCCTTCCGCGTCTGTCCCGGACACCCGCATTTCAGACTGGCCGTTCTGGAAAAACTCTCCCCACCCAAACTGCTTGGTGCCTCGTCTGAGCTGCTGTGACTTAGATGACCATAGTAACTAATTAGATGACCATAGTAACTAGTATATCATGCAAAAGTGCAGATTCCAACCATTGAAATACTTTGTATAGTTCAAGACTTACGGTCATTTGAAAACATCACTGCACATCATAATGGAAGATACACTTTCCATCTTAAAGATCTAAAAAAACTATTTGGGAATGTCCGGGCGGGCCAGACTGATAACCTTAACGGGCTGTATGTGGCCCCCGGGCCTTAATTTGCCCAGGTCTGGTGTCATACTTGCCAACCCTCCCGGATTTTCCGGGAGACTCCCGAAATTCAGCGCCTCTCCCGAAAACCTCCCGGGAAAAATTTTCTCCCGAAATTCAGGCGGAGCTGGAGGCCACGCCCCCTCCAGGTTTATTGTTAGGCAGTTTCATTAACGTCCTCCCAGCACGGCAACAACACACAACAACAGCAGTCACGTTTTCGTCTACCGTAAAGCAGTTTGTCTGCCGTAAACAGCAATGTTGTGACACTCTTAAACAGGACAATACTGCCATCTACTGTACATGCATATGTGACAATAACATCTAGGGCTTTTAGAGAGTGCAGTGCACAACTGCGCACACAACAAGGAGACGAAGCAGAATGCATCATCAGAGAGGGTGTTCAGCATGGTTAGAAAAATAGTGACAGAGAATAGAACAAGGATGGACAATTCAACCCTTAACTCAACAATGAGTAGATGAGTGTTATGTGTGTGTATATGTGTAAATAAATGAACACTGAAATTCAAGTATTTCTTTTATATATATATATATATATATATATATATATATATATATATATAAATAAAATAAATATATATATATATATATAGCTAGAATTCACTGAAAGTCAAGTAGTCAAGTATTTCTTATATATATATATGAAATACTTGACTTGGGGAATTCTAGCTGTAAATATACTCCTCCCCTCTTAACCACGCCCCCAACCACGCCCCCCGCCACCCCCACCCCCCACCTCCCGAAATCGGAGGTCTCAAGGTTGGCAAGTATGTCTGGTGTATACAGTATGTAGTGTACACCACAAATGGAGATTAGAATGTACCCCTTGGTGGTAATGTTGTGTAAACAAGGTGTTTTTTGCTGTATTTGTTTTAAGTTGATGACTCCAATTAGGTCAGGTTTTACTTTGAGGTATAAAGTATGTCGTCAGATGTCCTTAGACTGTCCCCCACCTGAAACGTAAACAAATACACAGAGGGAAAAGTCTCTGGTCTGTTTAGATTTGCTTGAGTCTTGTGTCAATATCAGTCACATGCTCGAAACGTGCCAGATTGTTTTTGTATCGACCTGCTGTTCCAGCTGTCAAGAAGCGGGTGTTTGGATTAATTTTCCTGCATTGTCAGCAAGGACCTGTAGATACCCCCGACCTTCTGTGACCCTGACCACAATCAAATGACGATCTAAACAAGTTAAAACTTTGGCGACAGTTTTCGATCGAATTAGAGACTTTATAACATGACCTAGTCTTGATCTTTGTAAAGGTGGAGTTCCTATTTGTTTACTCTACTGTATACGACTTGATGTACCTTTCTCTCCTTATGTCCATTAATCACCCATCTGCTCCATCCCACCTGGAGGAGAGTCCAGCATCGCTGTGTTCAGCCAGCTGTGTTCCGCAGATGTTTGAGTGATAGTGCGTTGACGTGCAGAGGTGTAGTCATTTTGCTGCAGCTGCTGCGTGTTTGGATACAGGCAGATGTTTAGTAGCGGCTGATGATCTTGGGAGCTAAGCAGCCAGCCAGGCAGGCAGTTGGCCAGGTGGACGACAGGGAGGGCTGCGATTAATAAGATGTAAGAAAACCGTTGTTGGTCTAGTGGGGTAGGGGCTTCAGGTGTTGTCAGTGTTTGAACAGGGACTCATTGGCTGCCAAATCCTTCCTCCATTATAGAACACATTCATCACACAGAGAAAGCCTTCCAAAGTTGTTCCTTCGGGAAGTAATCTAACACTCTAATGAGGTCTATGACTATTCTGGTTGTAGGTTTCAGTGATGTATAACTGCACTGCATTATACTGTAATTGCTTTTATGATGTTGATTTCATGAAGATAAATAAGGTACCCACAATATTAGACACGGCAGTAGGTTTGATGCAACGCACTTTAACAGTACAATAGATACTAGCTATTGGTGAATGAGGTGGGTTTTTAGTTGAGATGTCCGATAATGGCTTTTTTGCCGATATCCGATATTGTCCAACTCTTAATTACCGATACCAACTGATACCGATATATACAGTCGTGGAATTAACACATTGTTGTGATGCCCCGCTGGATGCATTAAACAATGTAACAAGGTTTTCCAAAATAAATCAACTCAAGTTATGGAAAAAAATGCCAACATGGTGTCGGAGGCAGATATTTACATATATCCGAATTTAAGTGTTACTTCTTTTATTTCATAAACATATTTGAAAACAGCTCGTGTTTTTCCATTTGTTCTCTTTCTGTTTGTCTGCAAGTAAACTGTGTGTGTTAACCTTGAAGCTTTGGAATGTAAGAAAGAGAGATAACGTGCATGTGTTTTGACTAGAGAGACTTAAGAGGGGAGAGGGTTTTGTCGGGAGGGCAGACCATCTTAGCGGCGCGATAGAATGTTCTATGCTGGACTGGTCTCAATGTATATATGCAAAGCTTTGCAAATATATTACAAAATACCTATTCTGTCTCTGGTGGTTTTTCAACTCAGCTTTAAGTGTCGTAAAGAGCTTGGGAGCGACTTGTGACTTGAATTCCCTGGGAGGAACAACTGGTTATTATGCCTAATTTTGTTGTGAGGCCCCGCTGGATGCATTAAACAATGTAACAAGGTTTTCCAAAAATAAATCAACTCAAGTTATGTAAAAAAATGCCAACATGGCACTGCCATATTTATTATTAAAGTCACAAAGTGCATTATTTTTTTTAACATGCCTCAAAACAGCAGCTTGGGCAATTTGGGACATGCTCTCCCTGAGAGACCATGAGGAGGTTGAGGTGGCCGGAATTGGGGGGGGCGGGATAAAGGGGTAGTTGGGGGGGTGTATATTGTAGCGTCCCGGAAGAGTTAGTGCTGCAAGGGGTTCTGGGTATTTGTTCTGTTGTGTTTATGTTGTGTTACGGTACGGATGTTCTCCCGAAATGTGTTTGTCATTCTTGTTTGGTGTGGGTTCACAGTGTGGCGCGTATTTGTAACAGTGTTAAAGTTGTTTATACGGCCACCCTCAGTGTGACCTGTATGGCTGTTGACCAAGTATGCTTTGCATTCACTTGTGTGTGTGAAAAGCCGTAGATATTATGTGACTAGGCCGGCACGCAAAGGCAGTGCCTTTAAGGTTTATTGGCGCTCTGTACTTCTCCCTTCGTCCGTGTACACAGCGGCGTTTTAAAAGTCATAAATTTTACTTTTAGAAACTGATAAATTTGAAACAGATACCGATAATTTCCGATATTACATCTTAAAGCATTTATCGGCTTATCCCTAGTTTTTAGCAAAAACAACAAACAAAACAGCCCATTTTTAAAGAGAAAATACGAAGGTCCTGAGTAGTCTGGGGTTCAATCCCGGGCTCGGGATCTTTCTGTGTGGAGTTTGCATGTTCTCCCCGTGACTGCGTGGGTTCCCTCCGGGTACTCCGGCTTCCTCCCACCTCCAAAAACATGCACCTGGGGATAGGTTGATTGGCAACACTAAATTGGCCCTAGTGTGTGAATGTGAGTGTGAATGTTGTCTGTCTATTTGTGTTGGCCCTGTGATGAGGTGGCGACTTGTCCAGGGTGTACCCCGCCTTCCGCCCGATTGTAGCTGAGATTGGCTCCAGCGCCCCCCGCGACCCCGAAGGGAATAAGCGGTAGAAAATGGATGGATGGATGGGTGGGTTTTCCCACAAACAAAAACTAATAAAAATGTTATTTTGAGAAGAAATCTAAATATGTGGGGGATCGAATGCCAAACTGCAAATAGCTGGCAACTTGCTATACTGTACCACAAGACTAAATACAATACAGTGGTTCCTCGTTTGTTGTGCATTGCACTTTTTGTAGGATTTGGTTTTCTGAACAAATTTTTGCCAAAAGATTGCGCCAGTTTTTGTATGTGGTCTCGGTTATCGTTCGGTCAAACATTCTGCCTAATAGTCTAGTTTGTTTCATTGCATTAAATTGTTTCTCATGGGAACAATTGCTTCCATTTACGTTTGATCCTTTGGAAAGCATTACTAATGAAAACTGATGCAGCACTGTTTATTAATAAATACATACAAAGTCATATGATTCTAAATTTTAAATTCAATTTAAAAAAAAGGGGCTGAGGTTGCTGAGGTAGTTAAAAAGCTCCTCGGTGGCAAGGCCCCGGGGGTAGATGAGATCCGCCCGGAGTTCCTTAAGGCTCTGGATGCTGTGGGGCTGTCTTGGTTGACAAGACTCTGCAGCATCGCATGGACATCGGGGGCGGTACCACTGGATTGGCAGACCGGGGTGGTGGTTCCTCTCTTTAAGAAGGGGAACCGGAGGGTGTGTTCTAACTATCGTGGGATCACACTCCTCAGCCTTCCCGGTAAGGTCTATTCAGGTGTACTGGAGAGGAGGCTACGCCGGATAGTCGAACCTCGGATTCAGGAGGAACAGTGTGGTTTTCGTCCTGGTCGTGGAACTGTGGACCAGCTCTATACTCTCGGCAGGGTCCTTGAGGGTGCATGGGAGTTTGCCCAACCAGTCTACATGTGTTTTGTGGACTTGGAGAAAGCATTCGACCGTGTCCCTTGGGAAGTCCTGTGGGGAGTGCTCAGAGAGTATGGGGTATCGGACTGTCTGATTGTGGCAGTCCGCTCCCTGTATGATCAGTGCCAGAGCTTGGTCCGCATTGCCGGTAGTAAGTCGGACACGTTTCCAGTGAGGGTTGGACTCCGCCAAGGCTGCCCTTTGTCACCGATTCTGTTCATAACCTTTATGGACAGAATTTCTAGGCGCAGTCAAGGCGTTGAGGGGATCTGGTTTGGTGGCTGCAGGATTAGGTCTCTGCTTTTTGCAGATGATGTGGTCCTGATGGCTTCATCTGGCCAGGATCTTCAGCTCTCACTGGATCGGTTCGCAGCTGAGTGTGAAGCGACTGGGATGAGAATCAGCACCTCCAAGTCTGAGTCCATGGTTCTCGCCCGGAAAAGGGTGGAGTGCCATCTCCGGGTTGGGGAGGAGATCTTGCCCCAAGTGGAGGAGTTCAAGTACCTCGGAGTCTTGTTCACGAGTGAGGGAAGAGTGAATCGTGAGATCGACAGGCGGATCGGTGCGGCGTCTTCAGTAATGCGGACGCTGTATCGGTCCGTTGTGGTGAAGAAGGAGCTGAGCCGGAAGGCAAAGCTCTCAATTTACCGGTCGATCTACGTTCCCATCCTCACCTATGGTCATGAGCTTTGGGTTATGACCGAAAGGACAAGATCACGGGAACAAGCGGCCGAAATGAGTTTCCTCCGCCGGGTGGCGGGACTCTCCCTTAGAGATAGGGTGAGAAGCTCTGCCATCCGGGAGGAGCTCAAAGTAAAGCCGCTGCTCCTCCACATCGAGAGGAGCCAGATGAGGTGGTTCGGGCATCTGGTCAGGATGCCACCCGAACGCCTCCCTAGGGAGGTGTTTAGGGCACGTCCGACTGGTAGGAGGCCGCGAGGAAGACCCAGGACACGTTGGGAAGACTATGTCTCCTGGCTGGCCTGGGAACGCCTCGGGGTCCCACAGGAAGAGCTGGACGAAGTGGCTGGGGAGAGGGAAGTCTGGGCTTCCCTGCTTAGGCTGCTGCCCCCGCGACCCGACCTCGGATAAGCGGAAGAAGATGGATGGATGGATGGATGGAATTAAAAAAAAAAAGATGTTGAAGTGAAGATACATTTGGTTAAGACGTCCACAAACTCAACTGTGTTTTGCTTTTTCTTTGGCTTTTACCTGTACCAGGGATGGCAAACAGGTGTTGTATGTTGTAATGATAACCATATTATTGCGACAAAAGTGGCTCACAAGTATCGGTCTTGGCTGCTCAGTACAATATGTCTAAAGCAACAATAACAATAATACCGTATTTTTCGGACTATAAGTCGCAGTTTTTTTCATAGTTTGGCTGGGGGTGCGACTTATACTCAGGGGCGACTGTCGGAGGCAGATATTTACATATATCCGAATTTTAGTGTTACTTATTTTCTTTCATAGTCATATTTGAAAACAGCTCGTGTTTTCCATTTATTCTCTTTCTGTTTCTCTGCAAGTAAACTGTGTGTGTTAACCTTGAATTCTTTGGAATGTGTTTTGACTAGCATGTGTTTTGACTAGAGAGAGGAGAGAAGAGAGAGGGTTTTTGGGGTCGGGAGGACAGACCATTTTAGCGGGGCGATCCGGATGTTCTATGCTGTCTCTGTCAATGTATATATGCAAAATTTTGCAAATATATTACAAAATACCTATTCTGTCTCTGGTGGTTTTTCAACTCAGCTTTAAGTGTCGTAAAGAGCTTGGGAGCGACTTGTGACTTGAATTCCCTGGGAGGAACAACTGGTCATAAAACGCAACAATTTGGGGGCTCGTCCGGGAATTACAACAGGTGTTGCTTGTCCGGGAATTACAACAGGTGTTGTATGTTGTAATGATAAAGATACAACTTATTGCGACAAAAGTGTCTCACAAGTATCTATCTTGGCTGCTCAGTACAATATGTCTAAAGCAACAATAACAATACTACCGTATTTTTCGGACTATAAGTCGCAGTTTTTTTCATAGTTTGGCTGGGGGGGCGACTTACACTCAGGGGCGACTTATGTGTGAAATTATTAACACATTACCGTAAAATATCAAATAATATTATTTAGCTCATTCATGTAAGAGACTAGACGTATAAGATTTCATGGGATTTAGCGATTAGGAGTGACAGATTGTTTGGTAAACGTATAGCATGTTCTATATGTTATAGTTATTTGAATGACTCTTACCATAATATGTTACGTTAACATACCAGTTGGTTATTTATGCCTCATATAACGTACACTTATTCAGCCTGATGTTCACTATTCTCTATTTTAAATTGCCTTTCAAATGTCTATTCTTGCTGTTGGGTTTTATCAAATAAATTTCCCCAAAAAATGCGACTTATACTCCAGTGCGACTTATATATGTTTTTTCCCTTCTTTATTATGCATTTTTAACCGGTGCGACTTATACTCCGGAGCGACTTATACTCCGAAAAATACGGTAAATGAGGGGAATGTTAAACGACTAACCTCACTGAGTAACCATTTTTGACATTCGACACACTGCAAAAAGTCAGTGTTCAATAAGAAGAAGAAAAAATACAAAAATGAGGGGTATTTTATTTCAACTAAGCAAAATTATCTGCAAATATAACAAAAAAAAAATCTGCTTGTCAAGACTTTCCAAAACAAGTAAAATTAGCTAACCTCAATGAACCCAAAAATACCTTAAAATAAGAATATTCTCACTAATAACAAGTGCACTTTTCTTGGTTGAAAAATATTCTTTAATTTAGTAAATGCTAGTGCCATTATCTTGATATAATTATATGTATACATCATTTTTTTTTTTTCATGCTTGAAGTAAGAAATTCTTACTTTAAAAAAGTAGTTTTATACTTGTGAGTGTTGATGACACAGCTTTGCAACAGTTGATATTCTAGTTTCAAGCATGTTTTACTCAATATAGGTCATAAAATCTCAGCTACAAGCTGTAATATCTTACTGAGATCATTTAGGACCAAAACCCTTAAAACAAGTAAAACACTCTAACATAAAATCTGCTTAGTGAGAAGAATTATCTTATTAGACAGAAAATAAGCAAATATCACCCTTATTTGAGATATTTAATCTTACTTAGATTTCAGTTTTTGCAGTGCACATATCAGTAACTTTCAGGCATGACATGTTAGAGTAATTTAAAAAAAAACACCTGTACACCGTTTAAGACTGGAACAGATTATTTTCTATTTGCATGATTGGAAAATGCAAGTTGCTGTCAAGGACTGTAATGTGTTTGGTGCAATGTTAGTTGTTTCTCTTTTTGATGCCTCAGTGAATAATACATGGGAGTTAATAAAATACTTCTTTATACGTCTTTGAAGGTGAGTGTCATTGTCGTTGTTACCGTGCAAATTTGAGTTGACAAAGAAACACGACTAGAAATTAAAGCACCATAAAACGAGACTACAAAATGAAGTACAAGACTGTCACTGTCAGCTCTAAAGCGCTACCTATAAAAAGTGAACAAGATGCAAATGAAGCCCATATGTTTCCTCTCATGTCATCACATCCATATTTAAGGCCCGTCTACGACCTCATTAAGGCCTTATGACACTACAGCCTTTACCGCGGCTACTAAAAGCCTGCAGATGGTTCTCATCAAGCCACATGATGAGACACCAGCTGTGATCGTCCACATTAGCTGGCAATTCCAGGAGGGAAAAACAAGCACTGTTGGTTTAAATAAGTTCAACCTATTGTTTTTATTTTCATGGATAGGGCAACTTATCCAGTCTTTTTTTCAGCTCACAGCGCCTCCCAGACATCCAAAGTTATTCAAATATAATTTATTGCAATAGCAATGCACATTGGACTTCTCTATAAGACGTTACACTGCAAAAACTGATATCTAAGTAAGATTAAATATCTCAAATAAGGGTGATATTTGCTTAATTTCTCTCTGACAAGATCATTCTTCTCACTAAGCAGATTTTATGTTAGTGTTTTACTTGTTTTAAGGGTTTTGGTCCTAAATGATCTCAGTAAGATATTACAGCTTGTTGCTGAGATTTTATGACCTATATTGAGTAAAACATGCTTGAAACTAGAATATCAACTGTGTCATCAACACTAGGGATGTCCCGATCCGATATTTGGATCGGATCGGCCGCCGATATTTGCAAAAAAATGCGTATCGGCAAGGCATGGGAAAATGCCGATCCAGATCCAGTTTAAAAAACCCCTCCGCTCCGTGTTTTCCAACGCACCTATTTAAATAGAACATTCCACTTTTCTGCTGCTCCCTATAATTTCTGTTCCGCATTTTCCAGCACACCTTCAACACATCCACAGGTCTGTGGATTCTCACGCAGTTGCTTTTAGCTGCTGGCATTACACGACAGGCTCTTCTCACTCTTTTCTGTGTCTCCCTCTCACAGACAGCAGCGCACCTTCTTACACACGTCACATACTGTCACGTCATACGTCACATACTTTCACGTCATACGTCACATACGTATAAGCCCTCCCCGAGCAGAGAGGTAGCAGCATGGCTAACGTTAGCTGTGATGCTAGCGCAGCCGTGTGACCAACGTTCTCTCTAAGGTGCGCGCTTGTGCAATTGCGCACTGTTTAAATGTCCTCTGCGCATAGCAATTATATGCCACGCACAAAATCAAATAAAAAAACAAGCGCATAATAATTTTCGGCACACCGACACGACAGAGAAAACAGTTTTCGTCATCATTGTTCAAATATTATAACGTCTGTCGAGACGCTTATCTCCGTTCGGTGCCACACGCCCACACCATCAAAATGCCGAGGCAAAAATTTCCAGATCAACACCATATGAAAAAATTAGTGATTTTTTTAATTGTGATTTCCTTCTCTGCATGGAAGTTTAAAAGTAGCATATATTAATGCAGTATGAAGAAGAATGTTTTAATGTAGACAAGGCAAAATATCGAGATATATATTGTGTATCGCAATATGGCCTTAAAATATCGCAATATTAAAAAAAGGCCATATCGCCCAGCCCTAGTTTCAATGATGCCATTTCTGTTTGTCATGTATAATTTTGTCTATTTTGTGTTTATCCTTGAATAAACAGGTCAGTTTCTTGTTACCAACCATTGTGTATTATTCAAACTCCCCTAATTCAGCTGGTTAGTTGTTATCAAGAGTACTAAAACCCTTTTCAACATGATTCTGACAACTAAGTAGGCTAAATAACTTTAAACTTTATTACATGCTCAGATAGGCCATTATCGGTCAGTATCGGTATCGGTCAGTATCGGTATCGGATCGGAAGTGCAAAAACAATATCGGTATCGGATCGGAAGTGCAA
Source organism: Nerophis lumbriciformis (assembly GCF_033978685.3). Lineage (NCBI taxonomy): Eukaryota > Metazoa > Chordata > Actinopteri > Syngnathiformes > Syngnathidae > Nerophis > Nerophis lumbriciformis. Next base: position 10,157,931 of record NC_084550.2, read on the forward strand.
AAACCTGGATCGGGACATCCCTAATCAACACTCACAAGTACAAAACTACTTTTTTAAAGTAATAATTTCTTTCTGCAAGCATGAAAAAACAAATCATGATGCCGAGCGCATATCATTATGTCAAGATAATGGCACTAGCATTTAACTAATTTAAAAATATTTTTCAACATATTGAGCAAAAAGGTCTCTTTTTTTTCTACCAAGAAAAGTGCACTTGTTATTAGTGAGAATATACTTATTTTTAGGTATTTTTGGGTTCATTGAGGTTAGCTAATTTTACTTGTTTCGGAAAGTCTTGACAAGCCGAATTTTCTTGTTCTATTGGCAGATAATTTTTCTTAGTTCAAATAAAATACCCCTCATTTTTGTTTTATTTTCTTGTTTTTGAACACTGACTTTTTGCAGTGTAACAATATCCTGTTGATCCTTATAAGAATCTTACATCTAATGAAAGCAAAAAAATATATACAAGTTGTTCTAAAGGACTTGGGCTCGGAAGCAGCTGTTCACTTCCTCCTCCAAGACGTTAAATATAGCATCTCGAGGGCTTTCTGTGCCGATTACGCAAGCGCCGTGCTCGATAATGACGTGTCGGCCATTAAAATGACAAGCACATGCTATACATTTTCGACGCCACAATGGCAGCCGTCGGTTGTCTCTCAATAAATAGCAGTGGGAAGATTACTGCTGCTCATCAAAGCGTTACACCATCATCATGTCGGTATCTTTAACATCATTAAAAAAAAGGGAAGTTATTTTTGCTTCTTGCCATTTGTATGTAAGGAAAATAGTTGTTTGTTTGTACTTCTGCAGTCAAAAGGCGGAAAAGTCATGCACGGTAATTCTATCCCCTGGAGGATGTTCATTTAGTTGTTCAACTTTGTAGAAACAAGCTGGCAACAGACATGAGGTACAACTACAGTCGTTTCAAATAGCAACTTCTGGCTTCTTGATTTTTTCTGTTTAGGTGTTAAAGATGGCTTTCGTTTAGCGTTTCTGTATTTAAATCCCATTTTCTTCAGGCGTTTCCTTACAGTTCGGTCACAGACAACGACTTCAATTTCCTCATTTGGTTGGTTGTGCATTTTCTGTTTTTCAAGACATGTTGCTTTAAAGGGGAACATTATCACAATTTCAGAAGGGTTAAAACCATTAAAAATCAGTTCCCAGTGGCTTATTTTATTTTTCGAAGTTTTTTTCAAAATGTTACCCATCACGCAATATCCCTAAAAAAAGCTTCAAAGTGCCTGATTTTAACCATCGTTATATACACCCGTCCATTTTCCTGTGACGTCACATAGTGATGCCAACACAAACAAACATGGCGGATAGAACAGCAAGGTATAGCGACATTAGCTCGGATTCAGACTCGGATTTCAGCGGCTTAAGCGATTCAACAGATTACGCATGTATTGAAACGGATGGTTGTAGTGTGGAGGCAGGTAGCGAAAACGAAATTGAAGAAGAAACTGAAGCTATTGAGCCATATCGGTTTGAACCGTATGCAAGCGAAAACGACACGACAGCCAGCGACACGGGAGAAAACGAGGACGAATTCGGCGATCGCCTTCTAACCAACGATTGGTAGGTGTTTGTTTGGCATTAAAGGAAACTAACAACTAACAACCTGTAACACCTGTAACAAAATAATGGGGAGACTTCACTCAGGTTAACCATACCTAACTAGACACAAAATACTGCATTACACAAGACTACCCGAATGTACTCGAATGATTGAAAAAAATAAATGTTTTTAAGCTAAATTATTGGTAAACACAGTTTATGTATAATAATTTACGTAAAACCGCGAGTAATGAATAAAGTTTTCATCAATTAATATATTCTGTACACATACCCTCATCCGCTCTCTTTTCCTGAAAGCTGATCTGTCCAGTTTTGGAGTTGATGTCAGCAGGCCAGGGAAGCTAGGGTCGATATTCTTCTCTTGATCATCTTCGGTGGCATAAGGGACGGTGTGAGCCAAGACATCCAGGGGGTTTAGCTCGCTCGTCTGCGGGAACAAACTGCCGCCATTGCTTGCCGTGGTACCGAGGCCCTTTGTCCCTGAATTGCTCACACACTCCGGCAGATTCAATGGGGGTCTGGCGGCAGATTTCTTTGACTTTATCGTTGGAAATGCATCTGCTTTGAGTGTCGCAGGATATCCACACATTCTTGCCATCTCTGTCGTAGCATAGCTTTCGTCGGTAAAGTGTGCGGAACAAACGACTGACCATTTCGTCGGCTTTCCCCACAGCCTCGTATTTTGAACAAATTTCGTCCAATTTCTTGCCACTTTCGCATCTTTGGGCCACTGGTGCAACTTGAATCCGTCCCTGTTCGTGTTGTTACACCCTCCGACAACACACCGACGATGATGTGTTTGAGAAAATGGCGGATTGCTTCCCGATGTGACGTCACGCCTTTCTATTATTCGCTCTGAGAGCGAATAATAGAAAGGCGTTTAATTCGCCAAAATTCACCCATTTAGAGTTTGGAAATCGGTTAAAAAAATATATGGTCTTTTTTCTGCAACATCAAGGTATATATTGATGCTTACATAGGTCTGGTGATAATGTTCCCCTTTAAAGTTAAAGTAGCAATGATTGTCACACACACACTAGGTGTGGCGAAATTATTCTCTGCATTTGACCCATCACCCTTGATCACCCCCTGGGAGGTGAGGGGAGGAGTGGGCAGCAGCGGTGGCTGCGCCCGGGAATCATTTTGGTGATTTAACCCCCAATTCCAACCCTTGATGCTGAGTGCCAAGCAGGGAGGTAATGGGTCCCATTTTTATAGTCTTTGGTATGACTCGGCCGGGATTTGAACTCCCAACCTACCGATCTCAGGACGGACACTCTAACCACTAGGCCACTGAGTTTACTGTCTTGACGTTTTGATGTTTTCTTTGGTCTACCAGCATGCTTGCCTTCTACAACCTTTCCATGTTGTTCAGGCATGTGATTTGAACTCAATGAAAAAGACTGAAAATAAGCCGGGGTTCTGGGGGCCACAATGAACAAAATGTCAGCTACTGTCTTGTTCTTAAAACACCAATGAAAATGAAATTTAGCAATGTGTGTTCTTAAATGTGTATTCCACGTCTTCCATGTCGAGAGTAGTTTTGATTTGGGCTTACATGGTAAACAAGTACAAACCCCGTTTCCATATAAGTTGGGAAATTGCGTTAGATGTAAAATTAAACGGAATACAATGATTTGCAAATCCTTTTCAACCCATATTCAGTTGAATATGCTACAAAGACAACATATTTGATGTTCAAATTGATAAACTTTTTTTTTTTTTGCAAATAATGATTAACTTTCGATTTTGATGCCAGCAACACGTGACAAAGAAGTTGGGAAAGGTGGCAATAAATACTGATAAAGTTGAGGAATGCTCATCAAACACTTATTTGGAACATCCCACAGGTGTGCGGGCTAATTGGGAACAGGTGGGTGCCATGATTGGGTATAAAAGTAGATTCCATGAAATGCTCAGTCCTTCACAAACAAGGATGGGGCAAGGGTCAGCACTTTGTCAACAAATGCGTGAGCAAATTGTTGAACAGTTTAAGAAAAACCTTTCTCAACCAGCTATTGCAAGGAATTTAGGGATTTCACCATCTACGGTCCGTAATATCATCAAAGGGTTCAGAGAATCTGGAGAAATCACTGCACGTAAGCAGCTAAGCCCGTGACCTTCGATCCCTCAGGCTGTACTGCATCAAGAAGCGACATCAGTGTGCAAAGGATATCACCACATGGGCTCAGGAACACTTCAGAAACCCACTGTCAGTAACTACAGTTGGTCGCTACATCTGTAAGTGCAAGTTAAAACTCTCCTATGCAAGGCGAAACCGTTTATCAACAACACCCAGAAACGCCGTCATTTCAAATTGTTTTTGGAAACTGTGGACGTCGTGTCCTCCGAGCCAAAGAGGAAAAGAACCGTCCGGATTGTTATAGGCGCAAAGTTGAAAAGCCAGCATCTGTGATGGTATGGGTGTGTATAAGTGCTCAAGACATGGGTAACTTACACATCTGTGAAGGCACCATTAATGCTGAAAGGTACATACAGGTTTTCGAGCAACATATGTTGCCATCCAAGCAACGTTACCATGGACGCCCCTGCTTATTTCAGCAAGACAATGCAAAGCCACGTGTTACATCAACATGGCTTCATAGTAAAAGAGTGCGGGTACTAGACTGGCCTGCCTGTAGTCCAGACCTGTCTCCCATTGAAAATGTGTGGCGCATTATGAAGCCTAAAATAGCACAACGGAGACCCCCGGACTGTTGAACAACTTAAGCTGTACATCAAGCAAGAATGGGAAAGAATTCCACCTGAGAAGCTTAAAAAATGTGTCTCCTCAGTTCCCAAACATTTACTGAGTGTTGTTAAAAGAAAAGGCCATGTAACACAGTGGTGAACATGCCCTTTCCCAACTACTTTGGCACGTGTTGCAGCCATGAAATTCTAAGTTAATTATTTGCAAAAAAATAAATAAAGTTTGAGTTTGAACATCAAATATCTTGTCTTTGTAGTGCATTCAATTGAATATGGGTTGAAAAGGATTTTCAAATCATTGTATTCCGTTTATATTTACATCTAACACAATTTCCCAACTCATATGGAAACGGGGTTTGTAAAATGAATGTTTTGGGCATTGTTTTATCCAGACTCCTACATTCGTCCAAATGTGGCCAAGTGCATTGTGGGTTTCCTGGACGTCGTCTACATTGTGAAAAGAAAAATCTAAGGAAGAGAATCCCTCTGCCATCTTCCACTGTTTTAAAAAAAATATAAACCGCCCGCTTGAATATTCCCTCTTCTCTTCTACGACTCTCTCGTCGTCATTTGGGATGTCTGTTGTGATTTCCCTTCCTGGTTCAATGACCCGCCCTATCTTGCTTCTGATGGGCCTGTCTGTAATGTTTTACCCTAATCTTAACCAATCGTGACTCATCTTAGTAAACCAACCAACCAATCCTGGATTTTCTCATACGTAAACCAACCAATCATCATTAATGTCTCCCTTATATTTTGTCCACTGCCCGTGGAGTTGCTTCGCTACGCAAATTCGATTTTGAAGTTAATAATTTTTTATGGAAAAACATAGTTTTTACCAATGGATTATCAAACATCGTACTCATTATGGGAAAACCGTAGTTGTTGGCAGGTATGGCAAAGCAACGGATCAAGATATTAACACACATTGCAGGTCGGAAAAAACGAAAAAAAAAGGAAAATATTTTTTTTATATTTTTACAGCGATAAAAAAGACAAATTTCCGACTATAGACAAAAAAAATCACATCCCTGGTTGTTTGTACTTGGTCCAGATTTTAGACACAGCTGACTGTGAACAATCAACGACTTTTACGTTTGACAATCCTCTCCTTTATCTCAATTGGCATATCTTATGTTGGAGCCATGAATCATGTCAATCCACCTGGTGCAACAGCTCTCCAAGATGTGAACTGGAACTGCACTTTTAAAATGTTTTATTTTGCCTATTGTTCTCAACCCTTATGAGAGACAAGAAGAAAAATGTTTTTTTTGTGCATTCTAATCGGCTTGTTCAATGTGGCTGGCAATGCAGCTTTAAAAATACCTCCAAAAGTCGCCAACAACACTTCATTTACGTCACGTAACCAAGCTGTAGCAACATTGTTATTGTAAACGTGAACACCGAGGTACTGTTAATCTAGCGTACTAACACATCGTTTTGTGACGGCATGCTTCAGCATTAGCCGTAAGCTTTTCAAAATCGTTTTTGAGTTTGTAATGCACAACACAATGTGATAGGACACCATATAATATGAACAATCATATTACAGTATCTGTAAAGTATTAGCCCACATTTCATGTTTTGTTTGTACACAGCTAGCTCGACAGTGTATGTCGTAATAGCTAGCATGACGTGCTGCATGTATTTTGATCAATATTATAGGGACTTACTCGATGGGTTCAGTTGGCTGGGGACGTTTTTTTACAGTTGATTTGGTTATGTCGGCGTAGCTTGGCTCCAAGTTCCACATTTGCAGCGTCAAGTCACGCTGACCTCACTCTTTCGGCTTCCGTCTCCTCCAACGTTTCACCCTTATTTCGTGCTCGTTCATCCTCTGTATATTCAGCTTCAAAAAGATAAAGTTGTGAATTCTCATTTGTCCAAAAATAGTCCTCTTCATTCGTTGTCTATTACCAAGTTTGCTTCCTCAAATAGGAACACACATTTGTTGCTAGAAGTTGGAAGTGCGTTGCTATGGGAACGGAAATAAAAGCACTGAAGAAATAAGTTCCGGTAATGCTTAAAGGGGAACATTATCACCAGATCTATGTAAGCGTCAATATATACCTTGATGTTGCAGAAAAAAGACCATATATTTTTTTTAACCGATTTCCGAACTCTAAATGGGTGAATTTTGGCGAATTAAACGCCTTTCTATTATTCGCTCTAGGGAATCGGGAAGCAATCCGCCATTTTCTCAAACACATTACAAACACCGAGTCAAATCAGCTCTGTTATTTTCCGTTTTTTCGACTGTTTTCCGTACCTTGGAGACATCATGCCTCGTCGGTGTGTTGTCGGAGGGTGTAACAACACGAAACAGGGACGCATTCAAGTTGCACCAGTGGCCCAAAGATGCGAAAGTGGCAAGAAATTGGACGTTTGTTCCGCACACTTTACCGACGAAAGCTATGCTACGACAGAGATGGCAAGAATGTGTGGATATCCTGCGACACTCAAAGCAGATGCATTTCCAACGAAAAAGTCAAAGAAATCTGCCGCCAGACCCCCAGGAAAAGAGAGCGGATGAGGGTATGTCTACAGAATATATTAATTGATGAAAACTGGGCTGTCTGCACTCTCAAAGTGCATGTTGTTGCCAAATGTATTTCATATGCTGTAAACCTAGTTCATAGTTGTTAGTTTCCTTTAATGCCAAACAAACACATACCAATCGTTGGTTAGAAGGCGATCGCCGAATTCGTCCTCGCTTTCTCCCGTGTCGCTGGCTGTCGTGTCGTTTTCGTCGGTTTCGCTTGCATATGGTTCAAACCGATATGGCTCAATAGCTTCAGTTTCTTCTTCAATTTTGTTTTCGCTACCTGCCTTCACACTACAACCATCCGTTTCAATACATGCGTAATCTGTTGAATCGCTCAAGCCGCTGAAATCAGAGTCTGAATCCGAGCTAATGTTGCTATAGCTTGCTGTTCTATGCGCCATGTTTGTTTGTGTTGGCATCACTATGTGACGTCACAGGAAAATGGACGGGTGTATATAACGATGGTTAAAATCAGGCACTTTGAAGCTTTTTTAGGGATATTGCGTGATGGGTAAAATTTTGAAAAATAAAATAAGGCACTGGGAACTGATTTTTAATGGTTTTAACCCTTCTGAAATTGTGATAATGTTCCCCTTTAAAATGACTACAATACGGTAAATATTGAACATATTATTGTTATGAACGTGTCTGTTATTACATTTTATATATATATATATATATATATATATATATATATATATATATATATATATATATATATATATGTATATATCGATCTAAATAACAACTTGGTTACTATATGTTAAATGGATGGCATAGCTATATTCAGCCATGAGCATCAACTATTCACATGACAAGACCACCTTACCAGTGACATGACTCACCCACACAGAAAATCACAACAGAAAATCAACAGTGATATTTTTAGACCATGCTGCAGCCCCGTCATTATTCACGCTCATCCCTCTAAAGTGCGATGGCAAGTCAACAATTGAGCCTTTGTTTTTCTCTGTAAGCAGTGTGTTGGCATATGTTGACAAAAAAGTCCAACAAGACTAGCTTTGTGCTCTAATAACAGATGGCCAATGATGGAAGCCCCAAAAGTGGTAAAATAAATGTCACAGTTTGGAAAACAAACTTAAAACACTTTTTTTAGTAAAATTAATACTTTAAAAAAATATTTTTTTTTACCTTTTTTATCTTTATTTTGGTAAGCTATTGCTGAAATGTATATATGATTTAAAAGTAGCCATAGCTTAAAACACAGAATATTGATATCGTCACGGCGGGGTTTTTGCAGCTTGCTGCGGGGTTTGTTCTCCCGGGATGCAAACGGACTATTCCGGACAAGGCTTGCAGGTAGGAACATATTTATTAATCTTCTCAAAACTCAAAGTACTACAAAAAAACGGAAAACAAGGCAAAGGCACAAAGCGCTGATCGCACTTGGAGCTAAACTAACACTTAGCATAAACTATAACAAGGAAAACTTACTAGCTGTGGCATGAACAAACATAAACGTACGTATACAAGGCATGAAGCGAACACTTGGCATAAACTTGGAATCAGACATGAACCGAACAATGACGCCAGGCCGACTGACTAGCAAAAGCAGGCTTAAAGGGGAACATTATCACCAGACCTATGTAAGCGTCAATATATACCTTGATGTTGCAGAAAAAAGACCATATATTTTTTTAACCGATTTCCGAACTCTAAATAGGTGAATTTTGGCGAATTAAACGCCTTTCTATTATTGTGACGTCACATCGGGAAGCAATCCGCCATTTTCTCAAACACATTACAAACACCGAATCAAATCAGCTGTTATTTTTTGTTTTTTCGACTGTTTTCCGTACCTTGGAGACATCATGCCTCGTCGGTGTGTTGTCGGAGGGTGTAACAACACGAACAGGGACGGATTCAAGTTGCACCAGTGGCCCAAAGACGCGAAAGTGGCAAGAAATTGGACGAATGTTGTTCAAAATACGAGGGTGTGGGGAAAGCCGACGAAATGGTCAGTCGTTTGTTCCGCACACTTTACCGACGAAAGCTATGCTACGACAGAGATGGCAAGAATGTGTGGATATCCTGCGACACTCAAAGCAGATGCATTTCCAACGATAAAGTCAAAGAAATCTGCCGCCAGACCCCCATTGAATCTGCCGGAGTGTGTGAGCTATTCAGGGACAAAGGACCTCGGTAGCACGGCAAGCTATGGCGGCAGTTTGTTCCCGCAGACGAGCGAGCTAAACCCCCTGGATGTCTTGGCTCACACCGTCCCTTATGCCACCGAAGATGATCAAGAGAAGAATATCGACCCTAGCTTCCCTGGCCTGCTGACCTCAACTCCAAAACTGGACAGATCAGCTTTCAGGAAAAGAGAGCGGATGAGGGTATGTGTACAGAATATATTAATTGATGAAAACTTTATTCATTACTCGCGGTTTTACGTAAATTATTATACATAAACTGTGTTTACCAATAATTTAGCTTAAAAACATTACAACACTTAAAAACAAACACATACCAATCGTTGGTTAGAAGGCGATCGCCGAATTCGTCCTCGCTTTCTCCCGTGTCGCTGGCTGTCGTGTCGTTTTAGTCGGTTTCGCTTGCAAACCGATATGGCTCAATAGCTTCAGTTTCTTCTTCAATTTCGCTTAAGCCGCTGAAATCTGAGTCTGAATCCGAGCTAATGTCGCTATACCTTGCTGTCCATCCGCCATGTTTGTTTGTATTGGCATCACTATGTGACGTCACAGGAAAATGGACGGTGTATATAACGATGGTTAAAATCAGGCACTTTGAAGCTTTTTTTAGGGATATTGCGTGATGGGTAAAATTTTGAAAAAAACTTCGAAAAATAAAATAAGCCACTGGGAACTGATTTTTAATGGTTTTAACCCTTCTGAAATTGTGATAATGTTCCCCTTTAAATAGTGTCTCTAGATTAGAGCCAGGTGAGCGTCCTGAACACCAGCGGCAGGTGAAAATCATACGCAATCATGGCAACCAAAACAAACGAGAGTGCACAAAAAACAGGAACTATTGGCGTCAAACTAACAGAACATAACGAAAACATGATCCGGACCACGGATCATGACAGATATAATTTATAACACTGTTAATATTTTACCATTTACTCTTTATAGTGTATATATAGTATAGTGGTTAGTATTTTATTATCATGCTAGATGTATATTCATAGGTTGCTCTTGCTGTAAATAAAACAAAGATTTCCCCTCCCTGTGGAACTAATTAGAGATTATATATTTTTTTGCACGTATTTGAAAGTGCAAAACCATCATCTTCTCAGTAATGGTAATAACAAAGAGGTTGTCATTAATGCATTTGTTTAAGATTGATTTTAAATCCCTATTGTGCGATACCTTGATCCTGACCATGGATTCAACTCATACATGTTGGAATATGAACCATATTAAAAATATGACAAAGGTTTTTTACCATGGTAACACGTGCTGCTTTGCTGTTCTGTAGGATTCCCCCCGACCCAATGTGTATGATGTTAGCAGGCCACTGGCAGCAGGTGGACACTCTGCAGCCAGAAGTGAAGACGCAAAAAGACGACAAAGCAGCTTCCTCTCTGCAGCGCCGCGTCATGCTTCCTTTCTGCAATGTGTGCACAATGGACCAGGTAATAGACACGTGCCATGCATTTACATAACCATTTATGACTTAACTAACAATCAACCATTAACATTTATGAACCATCTATTCATCATTTCATTAGCCAGCCACACTGTATATCAATCAAATGATATCATACATCATCCATTTGACAACTATCTATCCATCATCATATATAATCAATTTGTCAACTGTCTTTTCATCTATCATATATCGTCAATTTGTCAACGTATCAACTATCAATATTTATCTCTATCTATCGATCAGACGGCATCAATTTGTCAATTATCCATCATACATCATCCATGTACCAACTATAATTTTTTGTAAATATTTATCGATCATCCATCAATTTGTCAACTATCATCGATTTGTCAACTTTCTATTTTCATTACATCAAACTGTCACATATCGTCAATTTATCGACCATCTATCTTACCTCATCAATTTGTCAACAGTCTATTTTTGTTATATCCATCCATCATATATCATCAATTTATCAAGCGTTCATTTTTATTATATTTGTTTATCATACATCATCAATTTGTCAACCATCTTTCATATATTATCCATGTATCATAAACTTTTTTTTATTATGTCTATCTCTCTTATATACAATCAGTTAATCAACTATTATACATCAACCATTTATCAACTATCCATCCATCCATTTTCTACCGCTTGTCCCTTTTGGGGTGGCGGGGGGTGCTGGAGCCTATCTCAGCTGCATTCGGGCGGAAGGCGGGGTACACCCCGGACAAGTCGCCACCTCATCGCAGCATTTATCAACTATCTATTTTTATTATATCCATCATATCATCAAGTTGTCAACCACCTATTTTTATTATATCCATTTATCAACAATAAACTGTTATATCCATGTATCTATCACACGTCATCAATTTATCAATTTGATTTTATTAGATCCATTTATCATGCACCATCAATGTTTCAACTATCGATCATATATCATCCATATATAAACTTTTTTATTACTGTATATCCATCTGTTATATATAATCAATGTATCAACTATCATACATCATCCATTTATCAACTATCTATTTTGTTATAGCCATCTATCATACAGCATCCATTTATCAAGCATCTGTTTGTATTATATCAATCTATCATACATCATCAATTTATCACAATTCTATTTTATTACATTGCTCTGTCATATATAAATTTTTCAACCATCTATCATATATCATCCATATTAACTATTTTATTACTGTATATCCATCTGTTGTATATACCGTATTTTTCGGAGTATAAGTCGCACCGGAATATAAGTCGCACCTGCCGAAAATGCATAATAAAGAAGGAAAAAAACATATTTAAGTTACACTGGAGCCCGGCCAAACTATGAAAAAAACTGCAACTTATAGTCCGAAAAATACGGTAATCAATTTATCAACTATCATACATCAACTATCTATTTTGTTATAGCCATCTATCATACAGCATCCATTTATCAAGCATCTGTTTGTATTATATCAATCTAAGGCTGCAGCTAACGATTATTTTTCTATCGATTAATCTATAGATTATTTTTTCGATTAATCGGTTAATCTATAGATTATTTTTTTCAATTAATCTATAGATTTTTTTTTTCCTTTTACCGATTATTTTTTTTTTATTTCAAATGAAGATGAAAAAATAAATGTAGGCCAGTTTTTTCAAAAGGCATGGCTTTTATTTACAAAAAAACAAAGTATGGCCACTCAGTCAACATTGACAACAACATGACAAAATATTCTGTAACAATGTAAACAATTAAAACTTTTAGCATTTAACAAAATTAAAAGCAGCTTATTTGCTTTTTAATGTGCAAATATAAAATAAACATACAGTGCAAATCTTAATATTCTGCAATAGTATAAGTATTTCAAAAGTAAAAGTATTGCTTATTTTGCTTTAAAATGTGCAAAAATAAAGATAAACATCCAATACAAAAAAGTGCGTATTTCCTTGAATTGGCGCCGAGTATATAGTATTCGCATGCCTCGAATTACTGCCGGGTCAAACTCGTTTCGCAAAATAATTAGTGCATGCTTAGCATTACCCCCGGCTCAGGATTAACGCCGGGTCAAACTCGTTTCGCAAAATATTAATTTTATTAGCGCATGTCTGGAACTTCCGCCGGGTCAAACTCGTCACGTCATGAGTGACACTTCACCTGTCATCATTTTCAAAATGGAGGAGGCTGATTTCAATAATTTGAAATCGCATAAAGGGAAGAAGATTCAGAGCTATTTAGTAGGATTTAAGGTCCAAGCTATTGAATATGCTAAAAAGAACAGTAAGCAGCTATGTTTTATTAATATACCGTAGCTGCGTGTGTCAAATATGAGTCGTTAAATGACTCCCGCCTCCTGGTGGTAGAGGGCGCTAGTGATCCTTCTTGCGACTACCGGTACTGCAGAAGACCGGTGCTGCAGAAGAAGACAACAAGCCACATGACTGAGCAGTGATCGTTTGCTTGAACTTTTAACATGGAGGATTACATATCTAAAATAAAACACTTTTCTAAACTGGACTTTCAATCGAAGCAGGAGGTAATACTTAAAGGAATATCTCCATCGAGACAGAGAGACATTTAAAACTGAAGAAAGATAAGGAAGACTTCTATAAACAAGTTACCGATGCTTTTGATCAGAAGCAGCTGCGCATGGACTCATAAGTAAAGGTAAGACCATAATAACGTTTTTTTTAATTAAATGTGCTTTACATGATGGTATCCTTACATCACTCAAATTTATAAGCGCAGGCCTAAATTTACCCCACGCCTTTTGGTAAGCCAGGAGTGAGAAGAGGTTTTAAATTAATTAGCGCCCCAGCGGCTATTCAAGGAAATACGGTATGCGACTCGTCGACGCACAAAAACGGCGTCGACGTATTTATGACGTCGACGTAATCGATGACGTCGACGTAGTCGACGCGTCGTTTCAGCCTTATATCAATCTATCATACATCATCAATTTATCAAAATTATATTTTATTACCTCGCTCTGTCATATATACATTTTTCAACTATCTATCATACATCATCCATTGATCAACTATCTGTTTGTATTGTATCCATCATTTATAATCAATTGATCAACTATGTATTTTTATCAAATCCATCTATCATTAATAATCAATTTATAAACTATCACACATCATCCATTTACAACATATCCATCATATATAATCAGTATGTCAATTTATCTATTTATATTTATTGTATCCATCTATCATTTATAATCAATGTATCAACTATCCATCATACATACATCCAGCCACCTACTCATGCATGTATCCACTAATTGACCAAACCATCATACATTCATTTATCCATTCATTCAGCCTTACATCAATTTATCCATCCATCCATCAATCGACATCTACAGATATTTATCGGGGCAGGTAGGTGTACAGTGTAGCTCCAGCCCCGCACTCAAATTAGCTCGGTCTCAGTGTGCCTCCGAGCTAATATTTACTTCAATTACAGTCTCAATGAAAACAGTGTTGTTTCAAAATGAATAGATTCCTGACTTAGTTGGATAATTTATGACTTGGCCCATTTCACTACAGGGACTCAACCCATGAGGCACCTCCAACCGTTTAACCAAATTCCAATTTGCATATAAATAGATTTGCACTGTTTGTTGGGGTGTTTCTCACACACACACACACACACACACACACACACACACACACACACACACACACACACACACACACACACACACACACACACACACACACGCTTTGAAATGTATTTAGTGGTACACACATGCAGAATCATTTTAGTCATTATGGAATTTGCATAAATGAATAGGCCCACAGTGTATGGACCATTAGGGACCATTACATTCTTCATCATTCTCAGCAAGCTAACTATAAACACATGGCACATGTAAGTCCCTGTAGAATGACATATGTTAGCGTCTATTTGTGTGTTTGGTGTGTGTGTGTCTTGTTTTTAGTTGGTTATGTGTTTTTCAAAATTAATGGTATAACTGTGTCAAAATGACTGGTGGACCAAGACTTTTGCCCACTAGTGTATGTGTTTGTTTGTTGTTGTGTGTCTGTTTGAAAACTAGGTCCAGGTTGCTACAACCCAGTTGTGAAATCCTCCCCTCCCATGGCTCTGATGGCCTCCAGGGAAGATCGCTTCAAGGTGTCCATGAACACCAACCCAGGACCTGCTGCTTATCAGGTACCCTTGTTGTTAAAGCCGTATCTATATATGCATTGTTTTAATGGAAGTAACAACTTTGGCTACAGCTACTGATTTTTATGAGTGTGTGTGTAAATAATAGTGTGTGTGAGGTGATTGGGAGAGTGCCACGTTGCTGGCGGTCTTTACTGACTTTGAGTGGTGAACATCAAAGACAAAACAACAGTTTGTGCACAGTTCATATCCACGCTAATGCGCTCACGTTATCACCTAGCCCCGAGCCTGCCAAGGGGATAAGTGGGTAAAAAGTGTCAAAATATTGCCACTTATGCTTCATTAGCCATTTCATAATGTACGCCAGACGTTCCACCTCAGTCTTGAAGGTGTCCCCAAACTGTAGTAATCTCAGGGAATTCAATCGATTGCAACTGGACTGTTTGTCTAGTCTTACGTGGACCCCGACTTAAACAAGTTGAAAAACATATTCGAGTGTTACCATTTAGTGGTCAATTGTACGGAATATGTACTGTACTGTACAATCTACTAATAAAAGTTTCAATCAATCACTCAATCAATCAGTCAATCAAAAGAAGACTTTTCTTTCGCCTGTCATCTGAGTAGGCTTCATCAGTTCATGCTCATAGACTTAGATTGGTCAGATCTAGTCTTAGATTGGTCAGATTTAGTCTCGCGGCTGGTGCCAATACCTCAGGAGGCCTAATCAGTTCATGCTCAAACTCTTAGATTGATCAGATCTAGTCTTAGACTTAGACTGGTCAGATATTGTCTCGCGGCTGGTGCCAAAACCCCAAATATTTATACTCCAAAACCAGATTGGGTGTGCCTGGGCAAGGATGGTTTTGCCCTATCGTATGGAGAAAAACAACTGTTTTGATGCAAATGAGCAATCCTATTGTCAAAGCCAACGACAGTCGTTGAAGTTTAAGTAATTTCCCCTTATAGACATGTAGTGGTTGTAGACTTTTTTCAAATTTTCTGTTGCGACACAGAAAATGGATTTGCATTGTGTGTCTTTTGCATACTTGCCAACCCTCACGATTTTTCCCGGGAGACTCCCGAATTTAAATGCCCCTCCCGAAAATCTCCCAGGGCAACCATTCTCCCAATTTCCACCCGGACAACATTATTGGGGGCGTGCCTTAAAGGCACTGCCTTTAGCGTCCTCTCTCACCTGAAAAGGAGACTATTATATATGTCTCCGTTATCCATAGGTTTATCTATAACCCATAAAGTAGGCAGGCACGGAGCTATATCTCAGCGTGTGTTTATTCCAGCCGGCACGTTAATACACTGACACACAACATCCGGATTCCCATCATGCATTGCTTCAAAACTACGGCAAGTAGTAGTGTCCAAAAACATAACAGAGACAAAGCAGAAGAACGAAGAAGAGACATGGCGACGACGAGTAAGAAGAAGAAGTACGCTTGCAAGTTCCAAAATGATTTGAAAAAATAATTTCAGTTAATCCAGGACAGCTCGAAGGGGAAGGGGTATGCTGTCTGCAAATTTTGGAGATCAGACTTCTCCATTGAACACGGTGGCCGAACGGATATACTCATTCATGAACGGATTATATATATATATATATATATATATATATATATATATATATATATATATATATATATTAGGGATGTCCGATAATGGCTTTTTGCCGATATCCGATATTCCGATATTGTCCAACTCTTAATTACGATATCGATATCAACCGATACCAATATATACAGTCGTGGAATTAACACATTATTATGCCTAATTTGGACAACCAGGTATGGTGAAGATAAGGTTTTTTTTTTTTAAATTAATAAAATAAAATAAGATAAATAAATTACAAACATTTTTTTGAATAAAAAGAAAGTAAAACAATATAAAAACAGTTACATAGAAACTAGTAATGAATGAAAATGAGTAAAATTAACTGTTAAAGGTTAGTACTATTAATGGGCCAGCAGCATGCACAATCATGTGTGCTTACGGACAATATCCCTTGCAGACTGTATTGATATATATTGATATATAATGTAGGAACCAGAAATATGAATAACAGAAAGAAACAACCCTTTTGTGCGAATGAGTGTGAATGAGTGTAAATGGGGGAGGGAGGTTTTTTGGCTTGGTGTACTAATTGTAAGTGTATCTTGTGTTTATGTTGATTTAATAAAAAAATTAAAAATTTAAAAAATGATACCGATAATAAAAAAACGATGCCGATAATTTCCGATATTACATTTTAAAGCATTTATCGGCCGATAATATCGGCAGGTCGATATTACCGGACTTCTCTAATATATATATATATATATATATATATATATATATATATATATATATATATATAAGAAATACTTGAAAATATATACACCCCCCCCTCCGAATTCGGAGGTCTCAAGGTTGGCAAGTATGGTCTTTTGTGTGTTCAAAGCACGTAACTATGTATGTGGGGAAAAAAATGCAGACTGTCGAACGGGAGCACTTAATCAAGTATCCAGCGATTTGACTTCATAACTCAAAACTCGTAACTCAAATTATGCTCATAACTTGAAGCATGACGGAAGATTACTTCTAGACCTCCACCCAAGATCACACCTCACTCCTACCCACTTGGGTTGGCTCAGGGTGGAATATAGAGTAAAACAACTTGCACTGAGCCTAGTCTATAAAATCCGCTACACCTCCCTGATACCGAAGTACATGTCAAACTACTTGCTTAACGTAAATGACCGCCATAACCACAACACCAGGGGGAGCTCCAATAACCATGTTAAACCCAGATTCAGATCTAACAAATGTCTTAACTCATTCTCTTTCTATGCCACATCAATATAGAATGCACTCCCAACAGGTATAAAATAAAGGGCATCTCTATCCTCCTTCAAAACCGTACTAAAAGAACACCTCCAGGCAACTTCAACCCTAAACTAACCTTACCTCCCCGGATTGTAAATACCGCATTTTTCGGAGTATAAGTCGCACCTGCCGAAAATGCATAATAAAGAAGGAAAAAAACACATAAGTCGCATTTTTTGGGGAAATGTATTTGATAAAAGCCAACACCAAGAATAGACATTTGAAAGACAATTTAAAATAATTAAGAATAGTGAACAACAGGCTGAATAAGTGTACGTTATATGAGGCATAAATAACCAACTGAGAACGTGCCTGGTATGTTAACGTAACATATTATGGTAAGAGTCATTCAAATAACTATAACATATAGAACATGCTATACGTTTACCAAACAATCTGTCACTCCTAATCGCTAAATCCCATGAAATCTTATACGTCTAGTCTCTTACGTGAATGAGATAAATAATATTATTTGATATTTTACGGTAATGTGTTAATAATTTCACACATAGGTCGCTCCTGAGTATAAGTCGCACCCCCGGCCAAACTATGAAAAAAACTGCGACTTATAGTCTGAAAAATACGGTAATCAAATGTAAATAATCAAATGTAGATACTTATTCTTATGCTTTCTGATCTCTCTCTCCCTCTCTCTATGTCCACTACTTGCCGTACATATCCTACCAAGTCAGTCCTACACTGTTCCAATGTCCATTTCTCTGATGATGCAATTGTTGATGACTGAAGTGTTGATATCAACCAAACCTAACCCCTTCCCCCCTCCACATACCACACCCCGGATTGTAAATAATGTAAATAATTCAATGTATATACTCTGATGATTAACTTGTGTGATGACTGTATTATGATGATAGTATACTGTATATCTGTATCATGAATCAATTTAAGTAGACCCCGACTTAAACAAGTTGAAAAACTTATTCGGGTGTTACCATTTAGTGGTCAATTGTACGGAATATGTACTGTACTGTGCAATCTACTAATAAAAGTTTCAATCAATCAATCAAGGCTGAGAGGCCCCTCGTACAGTATCTCCAAATATTCGTAAGTTCAGGGTACCACTGTTCAAAAACTGTATGTGGTTTGTTCATGACAGAGTATCATTGATTAGGATGTGGTGTACCTATAGAATTCTGCGCATACACAGAATGCATTCATCAAGCACACCTTTGTTGGGTGCTCATATTGAAGTTGGAACACGAAGCCATGACTCAATCTAGCTTCAGCAGCCTCAAGTGGAACGCGCTACTCGGCAGAGCTCCAGTCTCAGTAATTAGCCTCGTGACTGCGGATCCGTACGACACCACAGGCCATACGGAGTTAAAGGGATGAGAGAGTGTCAAAGACGAGGCGGTGTGAGGGACGTGGAGATGGGAGCAAGTAGAAGAAGAGGAGTAGGTGAACAGCCTTGTTAAAAAAACAACAAAAAAAACGCCTCTGCTGCTGAAAATGTGTTCCGATGGCAAGCAGATGGCGGCGCAGGGGGAATAGTACCTATTTGGGCATTAGCGTCAAAGCGTGTGCATGCGCGCTCATCTATGAAAGTGGCTGTAATGTGCTATCGCTGCCTTCTTGAGCTGCATTAGCTCACTGATAGAGCTCATTTAGAAGCTGAGAGAGGCGCCTACTTCTGGAGAGCAGGGCTTGATTACCTCGCTTTCGCATACGACATCATTCTTATTGGTTGAGCTTCATTTAACAGCGAGTGTGTGTGTGCGCTGAGCTTGAATATAAAAAGACACGGGGAGCAGTTGTCAAGTACAAACATACAGGAATTAAATGATGTGATCTTTGCAGGCGAGTAAATCTACTCCTAGATGGGTTTGATGTTCGTTATCAGCTCTAACACAGCTGACATTTCCATCACACCCTCCTCTATGTTGGCCTGTTTACTTCTCTGCATGAGAGTTTTATACTTTTAATGATTGCTGATCTTCTCAGCGAAGTTACATTCCTCATGATACACTTAAATGATGTGTTATCCTACAGCTAATGTACCGTAATTTTCGGACTATAAGTCGCAGTTTTTCTCATAGCAGCTAAAAGCAACTGCGTGAGAATCCACAGACCTGTGGATGTGTTGAAGGTGTGCTGGAAAATGCGGAACGGAAATTAGGGAGCAGCAGAAAAGTGGAATGTATTATTTAAATCGGTGCGTTGGAAAACACAGACCGGAGTTTTTTTTTTTTAAACTGGATCTGGATCGGCATTTTGCCATGCCTTGCCGATACGCATTTTTTGGCAAATATCGGCGGCCGATCCGATCCAAATATCGGATTGGGACATCCCTAATATATATATATATATATATATATATATATATGTATGTGTGGGAAAAAAAATCACAAGACTATTTCATCTCTACAGGCCTGTTTCATGAGGGGGGGTACCCTCAATCATCAGGAGATTTTAATGGGAGCATTCGCATACCATGGTTTATATAGGGCACAGAGTGGGTGGGTACAGGCTGGCGTAGGGGCGTGGTGATTGGCTCATGTGTTACCTAGGAGGTGTTTCCGTCTATGGCGGCATGCTGTTACAATTTCGCTGCGCTTGTTGAGGGATGACAGGTCTGGACGGTAAATAATAAACAGTTTCTCTCCAGCACACCTTACAATAGTGGTAATAAAAGATGCAACCTATGCTTGAAAGAGAAACTGTTTATTATTTACCGTCCAGACCTGTCATCCCTCAACAAGCGCAGCGAAATTGTAACAGCATGCTGCCATAGACGGAAACACCTCCTAGGTAACACATGAGCCAATCACCACGCCCCTACGCCAGCCTGTACCCACCCACTCTGTGCCCTATATAAACCATGGTATGCGAATGCTCCCATTAAAATCTCCTGATGATTGAGGGTACCCCCCCTCATGAAACAGGCCTGTAGAGATGAAATAGTCTTGTGATTTTTTTCCCCACACATACATATATTGCGCTCTACTACGGTATCGAGCACTATTTTTTGGATAACCTTATTAAGACATATATATATATATATATATATATATATATATATATATATATATATATATATATATATATTAGGGATGTCCGATAATGGCTTTTTGCCGATATCCGATATTCCGATATTGTCCAACTCTTAATTACGATACCGATATCAACCGATACCGATATCAATATATAGTCGTGGAATTAACACATTATTATGCCTAATTTGGACAACCAGGGGGTGCGATTTATACTCAGGAGCGACTTATGTGTGAAATTATTAACACATTACCGTAAAATATCAAATAATAATATTTAGCTCATTCACGTAAGAGACTAGACGTATAAGATTTCATGGGATTTAGCGATTAGGAGTTATTTGTTATAGTTATTTGAATGACTCTTACCATAATATGTTACGTTAACATACCAGGCACGTTCTCAGTTGGTTATTTATGCGTCATATAACGTACACTTATTCAGCCTGTTGTTCACTATTCTTTATTTATTTTAAATTGCCTTTCAAATGTCTATTCTTGGAGTTGGCTTTTATCAAATAAATTTCCCCAAAAAATGCGACTTATATATTTTTTTCCTTCTTTATTATGCATTTTTCGGCAGGTGCGACTTATACTCCGGTGCGACTTATACTCCGAAAAATACGGTACTCTGTCTGCTAATTTTAATATTGATTTTTAAACATAAAAGCCCTGAGTAAGGCGCAGACCTCCGCCAAGGATAAACAATAGTACAGTGAGCTCAACTTACGAGCACATTACATTCCAAATGAATTGATATCAATTCAATTCATGCTCAGCCCTCCCAAAACAGTACCATTTTAACATGTAACATGCCTTTTAAAAAGAAAAACTAACTTTTAGCTAAGAAATATTGCTTGAAACTAATTACAATAGACCAGGGGTGTCAAACTCATTTTAGCTCAGGGGCCGCATGGAGGAAAATCTGTGTGGGATTAAATAAATTATCTTCTTCCCACTCCCTTTCAGGCAAAACTGGACAATCATCCATTACATACTATACATTACCTTTTGCACTATATTAATTTATATTATTATGTGTTGTCAATTTCGAACTTTTTTCTTTTTTTATTAGAATTTTTTTATGTCATTGCCTGAAATAAATGAAAAAAAATTAAAAATTAAAAATATTTGAGACATTTCATATTGCTACTCATTTTTTTCACTCAGTACCACCGGTGATTAAAGTGAAAAATCCAAGCATACAGCCCTGATATACATAATGTTTACATACAGAAAATATACATTTTCACAATACAGCGGCAAAAGAAGGAATGTTACAAACTGCAGCAGCAGTGAAATAGTTTGTATATTTTAGAGAAATGCTCCAGTGACTTCGTTTGTTGAAAAAGCGTAGGATTGCCGGCTCGAAAGTTCACGCGTGAAGAGATTACGAGCAGTCAGACCCAGATAAAGCGTGCGGCGTAATCCACTCTCCTTGCGAGAGACGGCTTGATTCACAGGAGGGAGGGCCGACAAAATATCTGCTGTTAAACGTGACCATCATGTCAAGTCATAGCCTGTCAATCTTACGCACACCTTCATAGTTTATAGAGTGATCATGTCTATTTTCCTTGCTTACGTCCGCATTAGGCCTGTGTTACACATCTTGTACCGGGCGAGTGTTTGTGTGTTATGGGAAAGTCTCGTGTTCACTTCTGTGTAGCGACCCACTAACACCATTCCCCGCATGGATCCACCTTTCCCTCTCCCCTCTCTGACCCAGCCAAACATCCCATAATCTCCCTCATCATTACCATGCCGATGGCGTCGTCACTTCCAAAGGGGGGTCTTAAACACCAACATCCTCCACCCTCCTCCCAACCTCCAGCGCACCCCTGAGGGTGACCTGGAGTTGAACCCGCAACCCTTTTCCCATCAGGATCAGGAATAAGATCTGAGCGGTCCAGCCCATGTGCCTGAATCCCAGCAACGTTGTTCGGGGCATACTGATGATGTGCACGAGCACCGGGAGGTCATAGGAGGTGGGAGAGAAAATGAGGGAGGCGATGACTTGACAGCGTTGGTATTTCACAGGAAGTACTTCATCAAGCACTTCCTGTGTGGGAGGGAGGCAAGAGTAGGAAAAAAAGTATTATTTATTTTACTACAAATTGCTGTCACGGCCAGGGCGCATTCCAATGCGCCTTCATCCTTGCACTCTGCTTGTCTCACCTCGGGATTTGCCCACGGTCGCGTACATCCAGGGACGTCTCCGCCCTGCAGCAGCCGCCAGCTGCAATCATTCCACGGCAATCAGCGCACCTGCCGGTGATTATCGAGCTGCCTTCATAAGCCTGCTCAACCTGCCATCCGGCGCCAGAATATAGTCTTCTGTACCTTCCCTGTGTGCATCCCCGAGTCACGGTGTGTGTCGTGTGCTCCTGGATCTTCCCTGTCTTCCTCGCACTCCCTGGTTCTCGACTCCTCGCTTGCCCCCGGACTACGACGACTCTCTCCTGCCTCTCGACCCCGCTTCCGCCCCTGGACAACTCTGCCTGCCTTGCCCTTGTCGGACAGCACCGCTCCTCCCAACACGCACCTCCAACATTTATGGTAAAACGCTCCAGTTAAATACTACACATAGTTGGATTTTGTCACACACACCATTCTATAGTTTATTAGTTTTGTTTATTATTATATATATATATACATATAATAAATCATTGAACATTACAGCTCTCTGGTGTCTGTTGCCGTCATCTCCCTTAGTCAAACCACAACAATTACATGTCCAAAAAAAAAACACGTAAATTCATGGCACAAAATCAAAGCTGACAAATAATATATTTTTAAACATTCAACAAATAGTTTATATTTTTGTAATTACACAGTACACCATTTATTTATTTTTTTACTGAATATTAACACAAGTTTTTACATTTTTATGTTACTATGAGTATTCTTTTATAATGTTCATTTTTCTGGTACTAGGTTTTTTTGCCACTTACCTCAAGACCAAAAACTAATTTCTGTTTTACCTTTATCTTTTTAATACTGTATCATTTTACATTCCTAAGTGACATCAAAGCATGAGAAGAAAGTAATCACTCTTAATATTAAAACAATAAATTAAAAAGTTAAAGTACCAATGTGTCACGACGAGGGGGTTTTCGCAACTTACTGCGAGGATTGTTTTCCCGGGATGCAATCGGACTTTTCCGGACAAAGGTAGCAGGTAGGAACATATTTTTTATTAATCTAACTACACAGGACAAAAGACAGGAACATAAAACTTAACGCAGGAAACATACGCTAACACTTAGACTGAACTATGGACATAGAAAACAACTAACCAAACTATGGCATAGAACGAACAAGACTTACTGCGGCATGAATGAAGCAATGGCATGAAACGAGCATGAAAAGAGCAATGTCGCCAGGCCGACTAACAGGCTTAAATAATAGTCTCTTAATTAGAGCAGGTGCGTGTCCCGCACACATGAGGCAGGTGAAACTAATAAGTCGCCATGGTAACTAAACAAACAAGGGAGCGCAAACAGGAACTAAAAGAGTCCAAAACAAACAGAAAATAACAAAAACATAATCCATACCACAGATCATGACACAATGATTGTCACACACACACAAGGTGTGGCAAAATTATTCTCTGCATTTGACCCATCACCCTTGATCCCCCCCCTGGGAGGTGAGGGGAGCAGTGGGGAGCAGCGGTGGCTGCGTCCGGGAATCATTTTTGGTGATTTAACCCCCAATTCCAACCCTTGATGCTGAGTGCCAAGCAGGGAGGTACTGGGCCCCATTTGTATAGTCTTTGGTATGACTCGGCCGGGGTTTGAACTCACAACCTACCGATCTCAGGGCGGACACTCTAACCACTAATCACTTACGCGGTCACTTAATTTACACACACTTCATCTTTTGAGTGCATATCACACCGAGAAGCACTTTGGCGGACCCCGGATGTTGCACTCAAAACGATCAAAATGGTTTTAATTATTGCAAAATCAAGAGGTAGAGATAAAAGCTGGCATCTATTTTACGAGGCGAATCAAATGTTGGCAATAATGCTTCATCGAGTGCTTCCACCTCACCATTTAAAAAAGCAGAAAAGAGAGTAAATGTTGCCATTGTCATTTCCGGTAGGTAAACAACATGTATTGATTTGGTACAGCTCCTCCTTTAAAACCTGTGCACTCATGAGCTTAGTACATATTAAGTACTGATAAAAGTACAGTATTTGGTTTAAGACAGACCAAATGTTGTCAAAGATTTGTTATACAGTGAGAGGTCCCTCAACTTAAGGGTGTTTTTTAATTTCATTCATTCTTCATTTATTTCAGGTAATGACAATCAAAAGTACAAGGCAACACATAATATTAATTATCGTATTTTTCGGAGTATAAGTCGCACCGGAGTATAAGTCGCACCTGCCAAACATGCATAATAAAGAAGGAAAAAAACATATAAGTCGCATTTTTTGGGGAAATTTATTTGATAAAAGCCAACTCCAAGAATAGACATTTGAAAGGCAATTTAAAATAAATAAAGAATAGTGAACAACAGGCTGAATAAGTGTACGTTATATGAGGCATAAATAACCAACTGGTATGTAAACGTAACATATTATGGCAAGAGTCATTCAAATAACTATAACATATAGAACATGCTATACGTTTACCAAACAATCTGTCACTCCTAATCGCTAAATCCCATGAAATCTTATACGTCTAGTCTCTTACGTAAATGAGCTAAATAATATTATTTGATATTTTACGGTAATGCGTTAATAATTTGACACATAAGTCGCTCCTGAGTATAAGTCGCACCGCACCCCCTGCCAAACTATCAAAAAAAACTGCGATTTATAGTCCGAAAAATACGGTAATATAATGCAAAAGGATGATGATCCAGTTTTGCCTGAAAGGAAGTGAGACAGTGATTACTTTTTTAATCCCACCCCCAGTTCTCCATTCAATGATTAATACATTGAGCTTCACTGTTACTTTGTTCAAGGATTATAATAGAAATGTTGTATCATAGTGGCATTACCACCGGTAACAATAATTATTACACCGTAACAATAATTTATATCAACAATGTGTAATGTATTTTGAGTTTTTATCTCGGCTAATTGTCATGCTTTAAAGCAGGCCTGGGCAATTATTTTGACTCGGGGGCCAAACTTAGAGAAAAAAATGTGTCTGGGGGCCGGTATATCTATTTTTAGGAAAACTAATACAAAACCTCACAATAATGTCTGATTGAATGCTAAAAATGTTATGACAGACCCATACCTGCCAACTTTTGAAATCAGAAAAACCTAGTAGCCAGGGTCCAGGGGCCGCAGGCCCCGGTAGGTCCAGGACAAAGTCCTGGTGGGGGGTTCAGGCCGACGTAAAATGATTATTAGCATTCAGACAGGTTAAAATGTTGCTAAAAGCATCACTTTTCTATCAGTCACAGTGACTTTTCAAAACAAAAATATTACAGCAAAAATCATATGGGTTGATTGACATGTTTATTCTGTAAGCTAACTTCAATAGTTTGAAATTATTTTGACAGTTAATGCCAGTTATCCTGTCAACCTTTCACAAGACTTCAATTTGTTAATTGAAAGTATAAACAGTATAAACACTTTTTACAGTAAACAAATGGTAAAACAGTACTAAACAATTCCATTAAAAAAAAAATTGGTGTCATTATTAACTTTCTGTCCAAGCTTGTATAATCTACTGCCTTGTTCAATTGTAAAAATATTCTGTGCCTAAAATTCACATTTCTATCACAATTATCATACTGTAAACATGGTAAGCTAACTTCATTAAAATTAATAGTCCTGTCAATAGCATGGAATTACAATTCAAATGTAGTTTTTTTGTAAGCCTTTCAAAAGAATTCAAAATATGAAAAATTAATGAAAATTAATTTAAGCCATCAGACACTTGAAAAGTGGCACATCACATCTCTAATGTAATCATTTTAACTTTTCAACAGAAATAGCACATATTAAGGACATACTTATGTATTTTGGTAGTTATGCTGTCAACATTTAACAAGATTTCTTCAATTTTTACTTGAAAGCATAAATAGTATAAACAGTATAACAGTACTAAACAATTCCAATAGATAACATTGGTGTCATTACCTTTTTGTGGCTAAAATCCAAAAAACGTTGAAAGTTTTCCACTTGTATCGCTAGCAACGGCATTAGACCTGTGTTTTTTTGTCCCAACGTGGTCTTTTACATCGCTAATTCCTCCGTGTCCGATCGAAAAATCTTGTCTGCACAAGGTGCAATTCGCGTAGTTTTCACCCTTTTTGGAACGGATAATTATTCCCGGATAGGCTTTTGAATATTCTTCACGGAATGACTGCAGTTTTCTTTTCGGTTTAAGACTCGTTTGCGATTTTTCTCCGGCTGATTCCATGATCGTTCGCTCGTTTGGAAACAATGGCAACTGGTGCCTCGTGCTTGGCAGCGGTGCTATAAATAGCCTCGCGCATGGCATTCGGAGTGGCTCAATAGGAAGTTACGGGAAGCAGTGTCGATTGTCATTGTTGTTACGCGATTTCGTGAATAAAACTTAAAAAAAAAAAAATTTTTTAATTAATGAAAAACCGTATTTTTTATCACTGCAACCGTAACCCGGAATAGGTTGATGAAAACCGTACTAATTACGGGAAAACCGGAGTAGTTGGCAGGTATGCAGATCGCCTTAAAAACGGAATGGAATTTTATTGTTTTCTATGAACGATAATACACTGAATATTGACAACATATGAACGTCTCAATCGACATATTTTACAATCAAGCCAAATGCAACAAACAGCGAAATATGAACGTGAAGGGTAAACAAATAAAAAAATCTACAATCTGATATATCACTAAGCTTTAGAACTTTCTTGTAAAAATCTCCTTCCGCGTCTGTCCCTGACACCCGCATTTCAGGCTCTGGAAACACTCTGTGGAAACGCTCCCCACCCACACTGCTTGGTGCCTTGTCTGAGCTGCTGTGACGTAGATTACCACAGTAACTAGTAGGGTTGTACGGTATACGGGTATTAGTATAGTACCGCGATACTAATGAATCATATTCGGTACCATACCGCCGCTGAAAAGTACCGGTCCACCACACCCTAAAATTTTTTGTTAAAATAAAGCCAATAATGCAATTTTTTTGATCGAAAAGTACCGAAAAGTTCTGAAATAATATTGGTATCAGGACAACACTAGTCCCTAAAATACATACTTGCCAACCCTCCCGGATTTTCCGGGAGACTCCCGAAATTCAGCGCCTCTCCCGAAAACCTCTCGGGACAAATTTTCTCCCGAAAATCTCCCGAAATTCAGGCGGACTCAGGTCCTCCACAATATAAAAAAACGTACCTGCCCAATGACGTTATAACTGTAGAATGATGGAGGGCGAGTTCTTGGTTTCTTATGTGGGTTTATTGTTAGGCAGTTTCATTAACGTCCTCCCAGCGCGACAACAACAACAACAGCAGTCACTTTTTTGTATACCGTAAAGCAGTTCGTCTGCCGTAAACAGCAATGTTGTGACACTCTTAAACAGGACAATACTGCCATCTAGTGCATTTGATGAAAGCACTTTTGTGCGTGCCACACATCAATGCATCAGAGAGGGTGTTAAGCATGGTTTGAAAAATAGTGACAGAGAATAGAACAAGGATGGACAATTCAACCCTTAACTCAACAATGACTAGATGAGTGTTATGTGTGTGTAAATGTGTAAATAAATGAACACTGAAATTCAAGTATTTATTTATATATATATATATATATATAAAATAAAATATATATATAATAAAATAAATATATATAT
Organism: Nerophis lumbriciformis; assembly: GCF_033978685.3. Lineage (NCBI taxonomy): Eukaryota > Metazoa > Chordata > Actinopteri > Syngnathiformes > Syngnathidae > Nerophis > Nerophis lumbriciformis. Next base: position 10,186,242 of record NC_084550.2, read on the forward strand.
ATATATATATATATATATAGAATTCACTGAACGTCAAGTATTTCTTATATATATATATATATATATATATATATATATATATATATATATATATATATATGAAATACTTGACTTGGTGAATTCTAGCTGTAAATATACCCCTCCCCTTTTAGCCACGCCCCCGTCCCACCCCGACCACGCCCACCCCCACCCCCCACCTCCCGAAATCAGAGGTCTCAAGGTTGGCAAGTATGCTAAAATATCACGCAAAAGCGCAGATTCCAACCATTGAAATACTCTGTATAGTTCAAGACTTATGGTCATTTGAAAACATCACTGCACATCATAATGGCAGCTACAGTTTCCATCTTAAAGATCTAAAAAAAATATTTGGGAATGTCCGGCGGGCCAGATTGAAAAGCTTAACGGGCCGCATGTGGCCCCCGGGCCTTAATTTGCCCAGGTCTGCTTTAAAGGGTAATTGCACTTTGTCGTTCACAATCATTGTGAGAGACAAGAACACACTTCTTTTTTTTTTATTTCTTTTTTTTTACAATTTTAAAGATGATAAAAACCTCTTTTTCTTTGGCTTTGTTACACCAAATAAAAAGTTAAATTCAGACATAGTTAATCCTTTGGTGCACCTGTGGTTGCGTTTGTGTACAGTTGAGTTCAGGCCTCATGAACACAGTTCTGAAGGGAACCTTCAACGTGACCTTCAACAATCCTCTGCGTCGCCCGCCCACGCCTCCCCTGGCCCATTGTCCAGGAACGGACCCCAACGCCGTTTCACTCGATACCATAGTCGCCAACAAATTGTCTTAAGGTGGGTCATTTGAATGTATAATAATGGATCATGTTCCATTCATTACACCTATCGTAAAGTTAGTTTATGCACTGTTCTGTAACATTCTTAGTTTTGCAGGAAGCAGTTTGGATGACGATAAGTGCACCTTCCTAGAAGTTGGATTTAACAGCATGTGATCATCATTGAAAAGCTGCAAGGTAATTTTTGAAAATATCGCTTATATTGACTGTTAGCAGCTCCTTGAGGAACCATGCTTTACTTGATGGCAATCAAGCCCCCCTGGAGACAATTAAGGGGAGGGGTGGATGTGGTGGTGGTAAGGTCCAAAGCCATATTTGCTGATTAGGCATACATCAAGAAGCCACTCATTATGTAGATTAGTGCTGACCGGCAGAGGAACGAACAGGTGTGAAAGTCACATGGGAGACTTATAACTCATGACATGGTCTGATGTGGCTGACGTTTGCTGATGAAATGTACTTTTTAATTGATGGACACAAACACATTTTTATACATATAATGTATAAATATGTATATAGCACAAAATATGGTAGGATGTGCTGATGAGTTAAGACTTCAAATAAAACCTTATACAGGGTTTCTACAATGCTTTTTAAGCTTTTCAATGCCTTTTTTTAGTGCCACTTAAAATGTTATGCCCATGTCGTACTGCGGGTAGTTATGACACATTGTATAGTCTAAAGCAGGGGTGCCCAAAACTTTTTGACTCGGGGGCCGCATTGGGTTAAAAAAAATTAGGCCAGGAGCTGGGCTGTAGATATATATATATATATATCGGTGTTTCCCACAGGGCAGGCATCTATTTGTGGTGGTGTGGTTGGGGGGGGGGGGACGAGCGGCAGCGGCAGCGGCGATGACCAAGAAGAACGCGGAGTTGGAATATAATTACAACACTTTATGTAAGTATTTATATACAGATTTGAACAATTAGTTATTCACTGAAATATATTTATTAATTGTGGTTCTTACAAAAAATATATCTTATAAAATATAAAAGCTAAAATGTCTCTTAAAGCTCTGCCCCTTTAATTAGTGCATACTAAATAATTTAACTTTAGCCTACTACTACAACCATATTATTTACCAGCAACATAAAGTGAAACAGAGGCAGAGGTGTATGTTTTGTCGTGGTGTGGAATATAAATTAGGACCCTTTTCATGAGAAAAGTGCATTTCTGATCTGACCCTGCTTTATTTTTCAGTGTTTGCTGAATCTCACCTGTTCCCTCCGCCCTAATTTTTCTACTTGCCTGACTTCTCAAATCTACTTGCCCCAATATTTTTACTTGTCCTGCCTAGGTTTTTTTCTGGCTGTGTAGTGCTCATGGCTTATATCTAACTAAAATCCTTCCCGTTGACTATTTACAACACTACACAGTATTTATTATTATTATTATCTATAATTACATTTAAATGGCATTGCATACATGTCAAATTAAATGCTATTTCACATTATTTGACCAGTAGCAGTTACACCCATCTGAACAGGTCAGCCACCTGTTTAAAGCCCGATCACAGTGGAAATCTTGAAATGAAGGGCCTTTAATGGCCAAAACATTAACCTGGACAACATTTTAACAGCTGGTTGGCTCAGATTTTATTCTTTTCATTGCATTCACATGCTGCAGTGGACATTTTAGCTTGAGTATTAATGTAGTATCTGAAGCACCGTCTCCACGTGTGTTTATTGACAACAGGGTTATAACCTGGACACGTTAGCTCGTCGGTAAGAAAACACGTGATTGTTATTACGTGCGTCTGCCCCAGACTCCGAGTCAAACAGCGGCGGTGTTAATGAAGCAGCGTCAGGCTCGGTGAAATCGCGGATTAACGTTAAATATATGACGAGCCGCGAGCGATGCAGCTATAACCTATCTACCTATAAGCTATATTACCCTTGTATTTTGATCCCGTCCGTCCGTCTTCGTTTTCTTCGTCTTCTTCTTCTGGCCCACCAGGTGAATTAAGTGCTATTGGCGGAGTTACAATGCATAGTAGGCTACCGCCACCTACTGCACCGGAGTTGTAACTACAAGGTACATTCACAGACAGTCCCATTGCTTTTATGAGCGGTCGAGCGAGTCAAAAGCCGAAAAATCCATTTGTGGCGGATGTAATTCTTTCGTGGCAGGCCGCCACAAATAAATGAATGTGTGGGAAACACTGTATATATATATATATATATATATACAATACGAAGGTCCTGAGTTCAATCTCGGGCTCGAAATCTTTCTGTGTGGAGTTTGCATCTTCTCCCCTTGACTGCGTGGGTTCCCTCCGGGTACTCCGGCTTCCTCCCACCTCCAAAGACATGCACCTGGGGATAGGTTGATTGGCAACACTAAATTGGCCCTAGTGTGTGAATGTGAGTGTGAATGTTGTCTGTCTATCTGTGTTGGCCCTGCGATGAGTTGGCGACTTGTCCAGGGTGTACACCGCCTTCCGCCTGATTGTAGCTGAGATAGGCTCCAGCACCTCCCGCGACCCCGAACGGGACAAGCGGTGGAAAATGGATGGATGGATGGATATATATATTTATTCAGAGCGCGATGATGTCACCTTAGCCATGGGAAAATGGATTAGAAAGGACAGATTTAAAAAAATATATAATAAGGTTGTGTAAACTTCCCACATAAAAGACAATATAAAGACAATTTCAATCAAAGACAAACATTTTTTGTTCTATTTCCATGTTAACCTTTGCACATGTTTCATGTTTCTTCTGTTTATTTTTGTCTTATAATCGTTTTGTTCATTTCTTGATTACTGTTTGAAAATTGTCGAACAAAATCATTTCCATGTACATATTTTGAAAAACAATTGTAGGGACACGTTTTTATTGTTTGCTCTGATAGTTTGAATTTAATGTATCATATTTTTGTTGAAATAAAGCTAGAAAAAAAGAGCTGTGATTGGTCAGCTTTTACGGATCACACAGTCTACCTTCACAAACGTCTTCTTCTATAGTTTAAAGGGGAACATTATCACCAGACCTATGTAAGCGTCAATATATACCTTGATATTGCAGAAAAAAGACCATATATTTTTTTAACCGATTTCCGAACTCTAAATGGGTGAATTTTGGTGAATCAAACGCTTTTCTAATATTCGCTCTCGGAGCGATGACGTCACAATGTGACGTCACATCGGGAAGCAATCCGCCATTTTCTCAAACACCGAGTCAAATCAGCTCTGTTATTTTCCGTTTTTTTCGACTGTTTTCCGTACTTTGGAGACATCATGCCTCGTCGGTGTGTTGTCGAAAAAAGAAATTGGACGTTTGTTCCGCACACTTTACCGACGAAAGCTATGCTACGACAGAGATGGCAAGAATGTGTGGATATCCTCCGACACTCAAAGCAGATGCATTTCCAACGATAAAGTCTAAGAAATCTGCCGCCAGACCCCCATTGAATCTGCCGTAGTGTGTGAGCAATTCAGGGACAAAGGCCCTCGGTAGCACGGCAAGCAATGGCGGCAGACGAGCGAGCTAAACCCCCTGGATGTCTTGGCTCACACCGTCCCTTATGCCACCGAAGATGATCAAGAGAAGAATATCGACCCTAGCTTCCCTGGCCTGCTGACATGAGGGTATGTCTACAGAATATATTAATTGATGAAAATTGGGCTGTCTGCACTCTCAAAGTGCATGTTGTTGCCAAATGTATTTCATATGCTGTAAACCTAGTCCATAGTTGTTAGTTTCCTTTAATGCCAAACAAACACATACCAATCGTTGGTTAGAAGGCGATCGCCAAATTCGTCCTCGCTTTCTCCCGTGTCGCTGGCTGTCATGTCGTTTTCGTCGGTTTCACTTGCATACGTTTCAAACCGATATGGCTCAATAGCTTCAGTTTCTTCTTCAATTTCGTTTTCGCTACCTGCCTCCACACTACAACCATCCGTTTCAATACATTCGTAATCTGTTGAATCGCTTAAGCCGCTGAGTCTGAATCCGAGCTAATGTCGCTATAGCTTGCTGTTCTTTCCGCCATGTTTGTTTGTGTTTGCTTCACTATGTGACGTCAAGGAAAATGGACGGGTGTATATAACGATGGTTAAAATCAGGCACTTTGAAGCTTTTTTTTAGGGATATTGCGTGATGGGTAAAATTTTGAAAAAACTTCGAAAAATATAATAAGCCACTGGGAACTGATTTTTAATGGTTTTAACCATTCTGAAATTGTGATAATGTTCCCCTTTAAAGCAATGTGTAAAAGTGTTTCAAATATATTACTTCCAGCTCCAAATTAAAGTGAGGTTTTTTCTATTGATGTAATTCCTTCTCTTGAATAAACACGCTCAGGTGCTGAGACACCAATGGATTAGTTGGTCAATATAATATACCCAGAAGTCATTTTTTAAATGATATCTCTTTAAAACATGCTGTAAAAATGCTTATCCCCTGAAAGTATGCCTTAATAATAGCCACAAACGGGAGGATGCACTTTTTAAGGTTTTACTGACTATTAAATGAACATCATATTAGGAATTCAAATGAAAGGGATGACTGATTTAAATTGATTTGGAAAAATGCCCATAAGCTCTTCAGATGCATTAAAAACAAGCCGAGTCAATTTAACATCTTGAATAGATTGTATTTTACACCCCCCTCAGTTGTTTAAAATGGGTACAGTCGATAGCAAGTTATGTATAAAGTGTCAGGCAGCTAAAGGAACTCTTCTTATTCATTTACCGTAGGAATGTCAGAGAATAAAAAAAGTTGTGGTCTGTGGACTGAGAATTACCTTGTTTGTCCATCCGAGGCCACCGTAGGTCACGGGAGGTGCCTGTGTCACGAGACTTAGGTCTTGTGTGTTGAACTGGAGACGGCTGAAATAAAGGAGCCGTGTATGAAACAAGCTCAGCTTCCTCATGAACATAACATGGTGTCACAGTTAAAGGACTACACGCCTACAGTCACCAAAGAATGGCAACGTTTGTGCCACCAGAGCTGTTTCATTTTGCCGTTTTAGCAAAGTGGCCGCTATGGAGGAGGATTTGGACCTTACAAGAAGACCCCTTGTATCCAATTTGAAAGCCAGCGCCAAAAAAACGAAACACGCAGACGTAGCAATTTATCCATGACGGCAACGTTATTGAGTTCATTTTAATTTATCGTTGGATTGATTGACTTATCAGGAAGCACAGTGTAACAGAGATTAGTGCATGTGCCTCACAATACGAAGGTCCTGGGTAGGGCTGGGCGATATGGCCTTTTATTAATATCTCGATATTTTTAGGCCATGTCACGATACACGATATATATCTCGATATTTTGCCTTAGCCTTAAATGAACACTTGATGCATATAATCACAGCAGTATGATGATTCTATGTGTCTATTTTAGGGCTGCAAATAAAAACTAATTTGATAATCGATTAATCTGTCGATTATTACTTCGATTAATTTTTTTATTATTCTTCGGTCAATGGTCAACAAAATAAACAAACAGTTGCACATTCATAGATTGAAAATGAAAATGAAAATGTTGCAGACCGAAAGGGTTTAGGCTGAAGTTGAACACTTATAGCGCCTAACCCTATAAACAATGTCAAGTACAAGATGAACTTCCGAAAATTATGAAATGTCTTTTGTACAATACAACATATTATAAATACACATTATACACAATATGAACACTGTTCAATTATATACACAGTAAAGGCATGTGAAATATCCTTATACGCGTGTTAAACCTTTGTACCAATTTATATACTATATACAAACAATTATACTTCCATTATTATTTATATCCCACATTTAGTATTTTAATTAACATTGATCATAGTATTAACTACTGTGTTGATTCAAGAGTGATATATTTTTCCAAGACATTGGTCTTAAAGTGTTTTTTAAATGTGTGAGTGGACCTGGAACATTTTAAGGAATCATCCAAGCTGTTCCACAGTTGAACCCCCCTGACAGAAACACATCTACTTTTTAAGCTTGTTCTTATCTTAACTTTCTGGAAGACAGCTGAACCTCTGAGGTCATAGGGATTCTCTCTGGGTTTGAACCTCTCCTGTAGACACCGAGGCAGCATGTGGTTATGAGCTTTGTACGTCACAATAGCAGTGTTGAGGTCAACAAGATCATGCAGTTTTAAGGTTTTTAATTTAATAAACAGAGCATTGGTATGGTCATGATAATCTGCATAATTTACAATTCTAATCGCTTTCTTTTGAAGTAAGAATATAGGGTTGATGTTTGTTTTGTAATTGTTACCCCAGATTTCAACACAATAATTAAGATAAGGGAGTACGAAAGAATTATATAACATATTAAGAGCCTTTTGATTTACAGAGTTTTTGATTTTATGTAACATAGCAATATTTTTTGCCATCTTTGTCTTAAGTATATTTATGTACAGTTTCCAATTTAATTTATCATCTATATAGATTCCCAAAAATTTTGTTGAATACACCCTTTCTATCTCCATATCATCAATTCTTATATGACACTGTATGTTATTTTTCCTATTTCCAAAAATTATATATTTTGTTTTATTTAGGTTGATTGACAGTTTATTGGCATCAAACCATTGCTTTAGTATATGGAGTTCGCTCTCTACAGTCTCTAAGAGTTGGCCAAGGTCTTGCCCAGAACAGTACAGACTTGTATCGTCAGCAAAGAGAATACAATTGAGTTTTTTAAAGATTTTGCAGATATCATTAATATACAATAAAAACAATTTTGGTCCCAGTACAGAACCTTGGGGCACTCCATGTGTTATAATCTTTTTAACTGAATCTACATTGTTCATATGCACATACTGTTCTCTACCACCAAGATAACTTTTCAACCAATCATGAGCAAGACCTCTAAAACCATACCTCTGCATTTTGTTTAAAAGTAATGTGTGATCGATGGTGTCAAAAGCCTTGCTCAGGTCAATAAAAACGCCAACAACAAACTCCCTCTTATCAATTGCAGTGGTTACCTCCTCAACTAGTTCCATCACTGCCATGGAAGTGGACCTGTTTGCTCGAAAACCGTATTGGTGTTCACTTAGCAAGTGATGCTTGTCAATAAAACTGTCTAATCTTGACACAAATAATTTTTCAAGGACTTTTGAAAATTGTGAGAGTAGAGAAATAGGCCTATAGTTGGTGAACTGATGCTTATCTCCACTTTTGAAGATGGGAATAACTTTTGCCGTTTTCATTTTCTTTGGGAAAACTCCTTTTATAAAAGAAATATTACATATATAAGTGAAGGGAACAGCTATAAAATCAACAATTTCTTTGATCAGTGAAAAGTCCAAGTCACAGCAGTCTGTTGACTTCTTGTTTTTCTGAGAATTTACAATTTCTGTGATTTCACTTTCATAAACGGGGGAAATAAAAAACGATTCTAAGTTCCTTTGAATGGTTTGTTCATTAAATTTGACACTGTTTTCAGGTTGTGCAATTTCATTTGCTAAATTAGGTCCAACATTCACAAAGAAGGTGTTAAAAGCATCCGTTATTTCCTTAGGGTCATTTATAGTTTGATTATTTTCTATGAAATAGCTTGGATGTTCCTTATTTGTCATGTTTTTTTTAATGATACCATTTAAAACTTTCCACGTACCCTGGATGGTATTTTTATGTTGTTCTAATAGGTTACAGTAATATGTTCTTTTGCTGTGCTTTATTATTTGTGTTAACTTATTTTTGTACGTTTTATATTTGTGTTCAGTTTCTTTGGTTCTGTGCTTTAAATGTCTTCTGTAAAGATAATTTTTCTTTTTGCAGGACTTCAATAACCCTTTTGTGATCCACGGTTTGTCCTTGACAGTGCTGTCCTTAATGACATGTTTTTTCATTGGACAGTGCTTATCATACAGTGTTATGAAAATGTTGAGAAAGGTTTCATATGCCTCATTCGGGTCTGTGGAGGTATAAACCTCCCCCCAGTCTTGAGCACATAACTCAGACTTGAATGCTGCCATAGTTTCTGCTGTTTGGTGTCTAACAAATCTATATTGAACTGCTTTTTTGGCCCTTCTCTCATCAAAGAAATCGTGGAAAATGCTGAAGACAGGTAGATGATCACTTACGTCATTGAGTAGTAGTCCTGCTGTTATTTGATACGCCGGTTGATTGGTGAAAATGTTATCTATCAGTGTGGCAAAGTCTACTGTTATTCTGGTTGGTTTTGTGATAAGGGGAAATAAATTATTGCTGTACAGTCCTGTTATAAAATCGGTTGTTTTGGTACTGTCCATGGGGTTCAGAAGATTAATATTAAAATCACCGCACACAATATGGATCTTGTTTGATTTACTAAACAAATAATCCAATTTTTGATTGAATGTATCTAGACATGATCCAGGTGTTCTATAAACACAACTGACATTTATTTTTTTTGATTTTTCTACTTCAATTTCTACAGTTATACATTCAAAAACTCCAGCTATAGCAGTTGATTTGCATAATTAATAATCGGATAAAAGAGACAAACTACATTTCTATCCTTTCCAGTATTTTATTGTAAAAAAAAAAAAAAAACAGCATACTGGCACCATACTTATTTTGATTGTTTCTCAGTTGTTTGTAAATGTTGCAGTTTATAAATAAAGGTTTATAAAAAAAATAATAAAAATAAATAAAAATAAATAAAAATAAAGTAGCCTCTGCGCATAACATAGATCCAACAAATCGATGACTAAATTAATCGCCAACTATTTTGATAATCGATTTTAATCGATTTAATCGATTAGTTGTTGCAGCCCTAGTCTACATTAAAACATTCTTGTTCATACTGCATTAATATATGCTCATTTTAAACTTTCATGCAGAGAAGGAAATCACAACTAAGTCAATTTACCAAAACTCAATTTATTAAACAGTTAATAAGCAGTGGCACAAACATTCATGTCATTTCCAAAACAGAAAGTGCAAGATTGTCAGAGACATTTTAAAACAAGCTATGAGTGCACTTTTGTGCATGATGTCACTAAGATGACATATCAAAACAACACTAAATTAAAGTGCACTTTTTGTACAGAACACCACTACAATAGTTTAATACAAATAAAGTGCACTTTTGTGCATGATGTCACACAAGATATTTCAATAAGTGTCAAATAAAAATGAGCTGCATAATAGGAAATCAAATAGTGTATGTCTTTCACTATGTGGTAGGTTCCTGCGGACGTTATCTCCTTCTGTTGTTGACTATTTTTTTCATACGGTGTTGATCTGGAAATGGTTGCTTTGGCATTTTGTTGGTGTGGCACCGAACGGAGATGTTGACATGCGGCGTTTCAAACACTCTTCATTCTCTAGCGGGTGACTTTTCAAACGATGCTACATATTAGCAGTGGTGCTACTTTTTGTAGCAACGCTTTTGCCGCAATATTGTTCAACATATTCCCGCTTGAAGCCAAACCACCGCCAGACGATGGACGCCGTGCTGCTTTTCTTGGGAATTAATTCTTCTTCCTTCATTTGTTACCAGATTCGCACCTTCTCTCTCTCTCGTATTACCACTCGCACCGCACTGCTAGCATCACAGCTAATGTTACCCATGTCTCTACCTCTCTGGTCCGCGGGAGCGCGTGATGTTGCACACGTGACGTATGTAAGAAGGTGCGCTTGTTTTAAGTCTCTGTGAGAAGGAGAGACAGGAAAGAGTGGAAAACGCCTGCAGTGTAATGCCCGCAGCTAAAAGCAACTGCGTGAGAACATTTACTCGAATATCACAATATAGTCATTTTCTATATCGCACAGAGACAAACCTGCGATATAGCGAGTATACCGATATATCGCCCAGCCCTAGTCCTGGGTTCGATCCCCGTGACTGCGTGATTTCCCTCCGCGTCTTCCGGCTTCCTCCCACCTCCAAAGACATGCACCTGCGGATAGGTTGATTGGCAACAAACACTAAATTGGCCCTAGTGTGAGAATGTGAGTGTGAATGTTGTCTATCTGTGTTGGCCCTGTGATGAGGTGGCGACTTGTCCAGGGTGTACCCCGGCTACAACTCGAACGCAGCTGAGATAGGCTCCAGCAACCCCCGCAACCCCAAAAAGGGACAAGCGGTAGAAAATGGATGGATGGATGAATGATTGACTTATCGACTACTGGCCCAGGCCTACAATTGTATTATTACATTTTTTTAATGCGTTTAGACATCAACTTTAATGCTTTTTAATGCCATTTTAGGCTTTAATTTTTGCAAAATCCATTTAATCATTTTTAATGCACCACGGAAACCCTCTTATAAAATGATTAGATCCCAGATCCCATCCCTTTTTACGATAAAATACGCCATCAATCTCAAGTGTACAAGGCAAATCTGTATTTTCTCCTCTTGGCTGAAAGGCTGAAATCGGCAGCCTCCTCTCTGACCACGCCTACTTCGTTGTTATTGTTCAGGGGTCGAGGGTCAGCTCCAGCTCCTTAAAAATGCATTTTAGTTTCTTTATTAGCTTTGACGGGGAACAGAGTCCAACCTCCACCTTTCACTGCAACTGTTCGTGTAATAATTAGACAGCGACCGCTTTGATTGGTTTGTTTCCTTAAGTAATACTTCTTGGAAACATGCCAATCTTAAACAGCTGTCTCTCGTTTGTGAACCGATAAAAATACTGATGTTAACCCCCGTTTTAAGAATTATCAAGGGTTCTATTGGGGCCAGTGTCAAGGTGTGGCACAGCTAATTAGATGAAATAATGCCTCAGCCTCTGAGACAGAGCCCTTTAGCAAATGAGGTCATAAAAAGTGCCTTTTGGATGCCCGAACGCAATGAAAACAGTCCTGAAGGCGGGGGGGACGAGCGTAAGAACAGCTCACAATATGTCTTTGGCCCACACGGGACGTCGCTTAGTAGCCGCCTGCTGCTTTGTGAGGTGCCGACCGACGCAAAGGAGGACCCGTTTGAGCATCCATCACTTTTACGGCCTTGGCCTGTTTGCATATTTTAGAGCTCTAAACAACATGAGTGATGTGCCGTGTAATGCACCGTAATGGAGATTTATACAATCGGGGGGGGGGTGGAGGTGCAAGGGACAGTCTCGGAAACCAGGTGGGGCTGATTTATTTCATTTAATTAGATCGCTGATGTAAAACAGCTCGCAGGGAAGGGGAAAAAAAAAAGGTAAAGACAAGCGAGGGAGGCATAAATACGACCCCAAACTTCTCCTTACTCTCCTCGGCTGATACACAAGCTCTGCTTGACTTCCGTGTCTTTCTCTTTTCATTTTTTTTTTCCTACTTGGTGTCTCTCGTCCCAACGAGGCCTCACACCTAGCTGAGTGATGCAGCGAGGTTAAAACCCTCATTGGGCTAAAAGGCCCACAGCAATAATGCTTATCGAGACTGGATGATCACATTAGGAACACTTAATCGGCTAATATTTAAACTAAACATTATTGACTTTAGTTTAGTCTCACCTAGAGATGTCCGATAATATCGGACTGCCGATATTATCGGCCGATAAATGCTTTAAAATGTAATATCGGAAATTATCGGTATCGGTTTCAAAAAGTACAATTTATGACTTTTTAAAACGCCGCTGTACGGAGTGGTACACGAACATAGGAAGAAGTACAGAGCAGTTGCGTCTACCAAGCATACTTGCCAACCGTCCCAATTTTCCCGGGAGACTCCCGAATTTCAGTGCCCCTCTTGAAAATCTCCCCGGGCCACCTGAATTTCTCCCGATTTCCACCCAGACAACAATATTGGGGGCGTGCCTTAAAGGCACTGCCTTTGCGTGCCGGCCCAGACACATAATATCTACGGCTTTTCACACACACAAGTGAATGCAAGGCATACTTGGTCAACAGCCATACAGGTCACACTGAGGGTGGCCGTATAAACAACTTTAACACTGTTACAAATATGCACCACACTGTGAACCCACACCAAACAAGAATGACAAACACATTTCGGGAGAACATCCGCACCGTAACACAACATAAACACGACAGAACAAATACCCAGAATCCCTTGCAGCACTAACTCTTCCGGGACGCTACTATATACACCCCCACTACCACCAACCCACCCACCCCCCCCCCCCCCCTCAACGTCCTCATGCTCTCTCAGGGAGAGCATCTCCCAAATTCCAAGCTGCTGTTTTGAGGCATGTTAAAAAAAAGAATGCACTTTGTGACTTCAATAATAAATATGGCAGTGCCATGTTGACATTTTTTTCCCATAACTTGAGTTGATTTATTTTGGAAAACCTTGTTACATTGTTTAATGCATCCAGCGGGGCACCACAACAAAATTAGGCATAATAATGTGTTAATTCCACGACTGTATACATCGGTATCGGTAGATATCGGAATCGGTAATTAAGAGTTGGACAATATCGGAATATCGGCAAAAAAGCCATTATCGGACATCTCTAGTCTCAGCACTTCCTGTATTATCCCATCATATTAACGCCTCTCATGCCTGATGTTCGCGTTTGCTTTTATTTTGTCTCAATAATAAATTATTTAATTGCTGTTTGTTAGCAGGATTGCATACAAACTATTGCTGTTTTGTAAAATTGGATACTTCACTACCCGTAAGTAAACTGCTGTGTACACCTGGGGTGGTCATTTGCTGCTTTTTAAATGCAAGGATGTGAGCATTCTTTGAGGAAAAAAAAGAAGAGGAAAACTGACGGAAACAAAGAGGACTATTTTTATCTGCATGAAGTGCTGCCACGCAAGCCCTGAAATTATGTTTTGAAAATCAAGACTACATTTCCTGCAGTTGAGTGCATTTCTAACATTATATTTTAACATTATTTCTATCATCTACCAACCTCTTAACGGTGTTACAAAAAAGATCAGTTAGAATAATACATAATGTTAGATATAGAGAATATACAAACCCTTTATTTATTAAATCAAAGATACTGAAATTCCACGGCATAGTGAATTTGCAAACAGCTAAAATTATACACAAAGCAAACTATAATCTGCTACCCAAGAATATACAACAATTCTTCTCAAAAAAAGAGGAGAAATATAATCTTAGAGAAAAATGTAATTTAAAACATTTGTATGCACGTACAACACTTAAGACCTTCAGTATATCAGTATGTGGAATTAAATTATGGAATGGATTAAGAAAAGCAATCAAACAATGTACTCATATAATCCACTTCAAGAAACTCTTCAAATTTAAAGTGTTTACAAAGTACAAAGAAGAAGAACCAAGATAAACATTCTGAATTTATTTCATCATCCATTCATTCATTCGCAAAATAATCTTACTCATCTCACCATATGAAATATAACTTACTTCACCAATTATTATTTATTTATTCATTTTTATTGTGATTACTTATGGAGCATATTGTGAATAAATTGAGAACAGGAAGTGAACAAAAGTTTTAGCAACTGTTATGTAAAAGAAAAGGGGTAGGATTAAATAAGCTCTGCTTCTTCCTACTCCTTTTCGAACATGTTGAAAAGAGTAACTGGGAATTGTGATGTATCATGTTGTATGCTTGCATGTTCCAAATAAACTCAAACTCAACTCAACTCAACTCTTTTGGCTGTGTTTTTGACACATAAATGTACCATGTAATGTACCAGAACATTTTTAGTAGCTAATTTACTAAGATTATTATCATTGAAAATGTATTGTAAAATTCTAAAACTTACATGCAAAAACGTTTGGCCACTCGATCCAGTAGCCACGCCCCCTCAGGTAGTATACTTCCGATGTTGTGACCTCTGTTTACCCTCATCACGTCAAAAATGCACCTTCATGCTGGTTACTAATAATTAGTCTGGAACTACAACTGATTTGAACAGTGTTCGGATTGTAATCACCCAAATATGATCAGCAGCAAAGTATAAAGCCGTCAACGTTTTGGCTCGGAGAGCGAAAGCTAGCGAGTTTGTTTCGGCGTGCCTGGTCGTTAGCAAGAGGAACAGCGAGTACCTACGAGCATTCAACAAATGTTGTATGGATCCTAAAATGCGGAAGTGATATTTTGACGCGAAAATGAATGTTTAAAAAGGCGAAATTCCGTGTTTTCGCAGACATTTCAAACGCCTGTAAATTGGCTCACGGCACGATCTAAAAATAGAATTAAACAAGAAATAAATGTAGTTTTAAGTTAATAAAGCCAGAATATGAGGTGAATAAGGTTATAATATTAATAGAAAGAAGTTGTAATTTTACGAGAATTAAAGTCACTATTTTACGAGAATAAACTTGTAATTTTATGAGGGAATGACAATAATTTGGTTGAACTATTAAAGAAAAAATATGTTTTTTTTCACGTTTAATATTATAAGAAACAAACTATTAGTTTGGGGGAAAAGTTAAAATACGAGAAGAAAGTTTACATATTTGTAAGTAAAAAAAAAAGAAGGAAAAATAATACATTTTGTCACCTATAATGAAAATCTCAGATGCAGGCTGTTTTTTTCTTTAACCATATACCGTATTTTTCGGAGTATAAGTCGCACCGGCCGAAAATGCATAATAAAGAAGGAAAAAACATATATAAGACGCACTGGAGTATAAGTCGCATTTTTTGGGGAAATTTATTTGATAAAACCCAACTCCAAGAATAGACATTTGAAAGGCAATTTAAAATAAATAAAGAATAGTGAACAACAGGCTGAATAAGTGTACGTTATATGAGGCATAAATAACCAACTGGTATGTTAACGTAACATATTATGGTAAGAGTCATTCAAATAACTATAACATATAGAACATGCTATACGTTTACCAAACAATCTGTCACTCCTAATCGCTAAATCCCATGAAATCTTATACGTCTAGTCTCTTACGTGAATGAGATAAATAATATTATTTGATATTTTACGCTAATGTGTTAATAATTTCACACATAAGTCGCTCCTGAGTATAAGTCGCACCACCGGCCAAACTATGAAAAAAACTGCGACTTATAGTCCGAAAAATACGGTACGATTTTTTAGCATACCTACATAAGTTGGTTTACAAAATGTCAATTACTGTAGCGGCCACTTGTGTGGTACTTATGACAGTGCAGCGTTGTGTCAAATCCATTACTGTCATTGACCACTTGTCAGAAATGACAACTGCGATAACTGCCCATCGCTTCTTTTCAACTTTTTAATGATGAATTGCTGAACAAAGCAATATCGGATCAATATTTGGATCCAACATTTGGATCAAACATATCCCTCCAGGTTTTGATTTAACTATACTTAAAAAATGAATGTATTTTATTCATACTTGCCAACCTTGAGACCTCCGATTTCGGGAGGTGGGGGGTGGGGGGTGGGGGGCGTGGTCGGGGGTGGGGCGGGGGCGTGGTTAAGATATATATATATATATAAGAAATACTTGACTTTCAGTGAATTCTAGCTATATATATTTTTTTTATTTTTTTTATTACATACATATATATATATATATATATATATATATAAATAAAATAAATACTTGAATTTCAGTGTTCATTTATTTACACATACACACACATAACACTCATCTACTCATTGTTGAGTTAAGGGTTGAATTGTCCATCCTTGTTCTATTTTCTGTCACTATTTCAGAACACACACATTATACAAATATACATTATAAAATCAATAAGAAAACGGGAGCTCTAATTTGGGAGTCTGAATTAGGATCAGAAGTTCCTATATAAACATTGTGCACTCACGTCGCCTTTTTGTATTGATTACTGCAGCTGTGCATTGGATTCATTCACAAATACAAACTACAACTCACAAACACTTTAGAGTTAGGCTCCACCATCAGAATGTGTACTTAAACTTATAAAGATCACATGAATATTATTCAGTGAGTTGATTTACCAAAACTAACCTGTTATACAGGAGGAAAAAGCACACAGGACGTTTCAATTGTTCACAGACTGGTCGCGCTCATCAAAATGACAAGACACTTCCGGTCTGCAGGTGATAGCATTCAATTGGGAAGAAACGCCCTACTGCCCCCTACTGACCAATGTGAATACTGATAAATCTGTAATGATAGCTCCAAAAACGAATTCAAACCACAAAATAAAATAAATAAATCAACACAAAAATGTGACACATTATGGGTGGGTCACATATGCATGTACAGTAGATGGCAGTATTGTCCTGTTTAAAAGTGTCACAACATTGCTGTTTACGGCAGACGAACTGCTTTACGGGGGACGAAAACTTGACTGCTGTTGTTGTGTGTTGTTACCGCGCTGGGAGGACGTTAATGAAACTGCCTAACAATAAACACACATAAGAAACCAAGAACTCGCCCTCCATCATTAGCTGTTTATATGGTGGGAAAGCGGATGAGAGAACAGGCTGTCAACACGTCACTCAGGTCCGCATGGAGCTGGAGGGGGCGTGGCCTCCAGCTCCGCCTGAATTTCGGGAGATTTTCGGGAGAAAATTTGTCCCGGGAGGTTTTCGGGAGAGGCGCTGAATTTCGGGAGTCTCCCGGAAAATCCGGGAGGGTTGGCAAGTATGATTTTATTTGAAATAAACCATGCATTTCTTACATGATGCTTACTACTTTCCACCATGACGGGTTGCTCTTCAGCCGCCATTATTTCAAATGAGTCCCTCACCTTCTGCTACAGCACATAGCCAAAACGGTGGCTATTTGGGGTAATGAATGTCCAAACTCTGCACTTTCACAATTTTAAGCATATTTTTAAGTGCGACCTCCAGACACCTCTCAGTGTGAACGCACTTAAGCACTCAAGGCTAAGCACGAAATTGCGGAAATTGAGACACTGCATACTTTAAAGGGGCTGGTTGCAATTTCCCCAAAGCTACATTTTTGTAAACCCAAAAAGTACAACAGGAACACTGCCAGCTAACTTATGTCACCATGACTGCTTTAACAGAATTTTTTTTTTAAATCTCTATGTTAAGGATGTCAAAAATAACGATTTAACACATTTGATTAATGACAAAAAAATTGTCAAAATAATCGTGAATACTGTAGATGCAAATTAACCACGCGATTTGAAGATGGCATGGGTGGTTATACGCTCAATGCATACGTCAGTGCTAAGGAGACTGACTGCTGTGCTCGCTGGCAGACTTCACTCCAAAATAAACATAGATGGGACATTAAATAAAACGGTTACCAAGTTTTGAGCAAATAAATGACGTGCTTTTAAGTATAACATTCTGAAATAAAATTGCTTTTGTGTCCAAATATTGGGCTCTTTTTTTTTTTTTAAAGTTGATTTAAATTATACAACCGAGAAATAACCTGTAATTAATCATGATTAATTCAAATTCAAAAGTGTGATTTATCTGATTAAATGAAATAATCTTTTGACAGCACTAGTCTACATTTTTTACAATTACTATTGGTAAATATATTGAATAATAAGTAGAGATGTCCGATAATGGCTTTTTTGCCGATATCCAATATTGTCCAACTCTTAATTACCGATTCCGATATCAACCGATACCGATATATACAGTCGTGGAATTAACACATTATTATGCCTAATTTTGTTGTGATGCCCCGCTGGATGCATTAAACAATGTAACAAGGTTTTCCAAAATAAATCAACCCAAGTTATGGAAAAAAAAAATGCCAACATGGCACTGCCATATTTATTATTGAAGTCACAAAGTGCATTATTTTTTTTAACATGCCTCAAAAGAGCAGCTTGGAATTTGGGACATGCTCTCCCTGAGAGAGCATGAGGAGGTTGAGGTGGGCGGGGTTGGGGGGCGGGGTTTAGGGGTAGGGGGTAGCGGGGAGTGTATATTGTAGCGTCCCGGAAGAGTTAGTGCTGCAAAGGGTTCTGGGTATTTGTTCTGTTGTGCTACGGTGCGGATGTTCTCCCGAAATGGTGAGGGTTCACATTGTGGCGCATATTTGTAACAGTGGTAAAGTTGTTTATACGGCCACTCTCAGTGTGACCTGTATGGCTGTTGACCAATTATGCATTGCATTCACTTGTGTGTGTGAAAAGCCATAGATATTATGTGATCGGGCCGGCACGCAAAGGCAGTGCCTTTAAGGTTTATTGGCGCTCTGTAGTTCTCCCTACGTCCGTGTACACAGCGGCGTTTTAAAAAGTCATAAATTGTACTTTTTGAAACCGATAATTTTGAAACCGATACCGATAATTTCCGATATTACATTTTAAAGCGTTTATCGGCCGATAATATCGGCAGTCCGATATTATCGGACATCTCTAATAATAAGATTATTCAATATAGCATTAAGATTCTCAGAATTCATCTGGTGTTGAGGCTTGTCACTCACCGCTGCCAATTATTTTAGTAATTGAATATATCGATTAGTTTGTTGAATGAATCTATTAATCGGATTTTAGTAATCAAATATATCGATTAGTTTGTTGAATTAGTCTAGTAATCGGATAAAACACACTTTATAGCCAGGTGTGCACAACTTTTTTTGTGAGTTACTCAGATGAGTACCAGGAGGTGTTTGGTACTCACCCCTTTCCTGCTTTGTTGATGTTTGTTTTAATGTCTGTGTTTTTATGCGATTATATTGCATGCCTTATGAAGCAATAGTGTAACACAATGCCCAAGACACATTTCCTTAATGGGACAAAGTGTGCCCTGACCCCCGACCCTGATGCAGTCTGGACTTAAACCTTTTTATTAGGTACACTAATCAAAGCAACAGCATATAAATCTGAGATTTTTTCTGACCGAATGAATGTTTTATTCATTGCAGCCCTAGTGTGCACACACACAAAAGCAGTCCAAGAGAAACAACTAATTTGGAGTCATATTATTGTTATGATATACTGTATTTTCCGGACCATAGGGCACACCGGATTATAAGGCGCACTGCCGATGAATGGTCTATTTTCGATCTTTTTTCATTATTATTATAAGGTGCATTAAATGTAAAACACTTCCTTGTGATCTACATAACATGTAATGGTGGTTATTTGGTCAAAATTTTGCATAGATATTGTTTTACAGATCATCTTCAAGCTTTCTGACAGTCGCTTCCGGATGCGCCGTTTTGTGGGCGGTCTTATTTACGTGGCTCACCTTCGACAGCGTCTTCTCCCCGTCATCCTTTGTTGTAGCGGTGTAGCGTGCAAGGACGGGAGTGGAAGAAGTGTCAAAAGATGGAGCTAAATGTTTTAAAGACATTCAGACTTTACCTCAATCAATAACGGAGCAGCATCTCCTGATCCGCCGGAAATGTGCCCCGTAAAAAAACGTCTGACCGGAACTCTCTAATAACTAAAGTTCCTTGGGTGAATAATGTAAACTCACTACACCGGTATGTTTTAGCGCTTGCATGGCGAGATTACTGACAGATATCCGTAAGAACTTTACACTACTTTATATTAGAAATGGCAACAGCGGAGGATGAATGTCACATAACAAAAAGGTAGAGAAAAAGAAGAAACTTATCGACTACGGTGTCGGCACGGACTACAAAGGCGGATGCGCACACTTTTTCAGGACTTATGCAGATCCAAATACAGATCAGCAAGAACCAGAAGGTAAGAAAATATGCTTTTGCATAATATTGCGAAACAAAACGCCAGATAATATGTCTTACCTTATACACACACCTTAATAATACTCATATGTTGAAGCGCATCAAGCGGTGCGGCTTCATAGCTTACCAAAGTCGTACTAAAACATTTTGATAGATTTTTGAGCGCCGTGTGTAATGTTCTATATTTTCAATGGAACATATAAAATGTTGGTATTATTTACTTGAGTCATATTGCAGTCTACATTAGGGATGTCAGATAATATCGGACTGCCGATATTATCGGCCGATAAATGCTTTAAAATGTAATATCGGAAATTATCGGTATCGGTTTCAAAATTATCTGTATCGTTTTCAAAAAGTAAAATGTATTACTTTTTAAAACGCCGCTGTGTACACGGACGTAGGGAGAAGTACAGAGCGCCAATAAACCTTAAATCTCATAATATCTACGGCTTTTCACACACTCAAGTGGATGCAAGCATACTGCTAACACAGACCCGCAGACGTGAGCACATCACCCCTATTTTAGCGTCCCTTCACTGGCTCCCTGTGCGTTACCGAATCAATTTTAAACTCCTTTTATTTGTTTTTAAATGTCCAAACAACCTCGCGCCAACCTATCTCTCCAACCTCCTTCAGCCTTACTGCCCCACCCGATCCTTAAGATCAGCCGATCAGCTGCTGTTGACGGTCCCTGACACAAGGCTGAAGCTTAGAGGTGACAGAGCTTTCGCCGTTGCTGCTCCCAAGCTCTGGAACGACCTACCCCTGAGTGTTAGACAAGCCTCCTCTCTTCCTGTTTTTAAATCTCTCTTAAAAACATACTTTTATTCCATGGCTTTTAACACTGAGTGATATCCATCCTGCAATGGCGCCCCATAATACACCTGCTGTGAACCTGTTTTTATGTTTTTATTTATTCTATTTTAATTATTTATTTTTTATCGTGTTCTGTTTGTGTTGTGTTGTGTTTGCTCGGTACTCGTTTTATCTTTTAACCTGTTCATTGTACAGCACTTTGGCTACCCCTGTGGTAAATTTTAAATGTGCTTTATAAATAAAGTTGATTTGATTTGATTTGATACTTGGTCAACAGCCATTCAGGTAACACTGAGGGTGGCCGTATAAACAACTTTAACACTGTTACAAATATGCGCCACACTGTGAACCCACACCAAACAAGAATGACAAACACATTTCGGCAGAACATCCGCACTGTAACACAACATAAACACAACAGAACAAATACCCAGAACCCCTTGCAGCACTAACTCTTCCGGGACGCTACAATATATACCCCCGCTACCCCCTAACCCCCACCTCAACCCCGCCCACCTCAACCTCCCAAATTCCAAGCTGCTGTTTTGAGGCATGTTAAAAAAAATAATGCACTTTGTGACTTGAATAATAAATATGGCAGTGCCATGTTGGCATTTTTTTCCCATAATTTGAGTTGATTTATTTTGGAAAACCATGTTACATTGTTTAATGCATCCAGCGGGGCATCACAACAAAATTAGGCATAATAATGTGTTAATTCCACGACTGTATATATCGGTATCGGTTGATATCGGAATCGGTAATTAAGGGTTGGACAATATCGGAATATCGGATATCGGCAAAAAAGCCATTATCGGACATCTCTAGTCTACACATAGCTCTTGGGTGTGACTGCCATTCTATGGCAGTCTACACATATCTCTTATGTTTGGCTGCCATCTACTGGTCACAGTTATCATTACACCATGTACCAAATAAAATAGCTTTGAGGTCGGTTAGCAAAACCAGAAATATTTTGCACATTTGGCCGCACCGGGTTGTAAGGCGCACTGTCGAGTTTTAAGAAGAAAAAAAAAAGGATTTTAAGTGTGCCTTCTAGTCCGGAAAATACGGTAATTAATACACATTCAATGACATTAGTTCGCCATAACACTATCACTAGCTGACCACACACAAAGCTGTGTTATTGTGTTATTACGTACTAAAAGCCGGAAGAGCACGGGATGTAAGGTTTAAAACACACTGGAAAGTTAGTGGCCCCTAGGCATCCGCGTAAAAGTTGCACACAGCCCCTTCAACAGATTCTCAAATCCTTTCCCCGGGTCCTGGTTGTCATACAGCCAAGTATTTCATTGTCAAAAGTGAAAGTCACATTCGTGAAAAACTCATCAAAAGAACACTGCATTTAATCGATCCTCCGCTGACCTTATAACACGTTGCGTCGATACATGTAAATGAAAAGTTCTATATTTAGCCCTCGTCATCTTAGGGTGACAGCTGTGCAATAAGGAGTGGGACGCCAGGTTCGCTGGTGTATAATGAAAGGATATGTACAGTAGTAGGGAAAGAATCGATGTGGGGGTTAACGAGTGCTGACAAGGGCAGGTAGACGGCGCGCCTTCATTTTAACGAGGAGGGGTCACAATTGACGCCGCTGTCATCAGCCATTAAGCCCTTCAGCAGGTGGAGAAGATGGTTTCCCCAGATGTTGTGTCCAAAGTGCGGGATTAGTAACCCCTGTTTGACCCAAGAATGACTTGAGCCTATTGATGTTTTATGTGTTACTTACTTCCTAATTTGACTGTTAAATGGTTTAAATGACTCATTGAGGGTTTGGGGGAACTTTAATGCATGCATATAATATTTGGAAAATTCTCTTCTAAATTTGCATAAAAGCGCAGAGCAAGAGACGTGAGTTCAGTGAGCATCTAAAACAGACCTGGGCAAATTAAGGCACGTGCTAAGCTTTTCAATCAGGCTCGCAGGACATTCCCAAATAATTTTTTAGATCTTTAAGATGGAAAGTGTAGCTGCCATTATGATGTTTACACATGACTGTAAGTCTTGAACTATATAAAGTATTTCAATGGTTGGAATCTGCGCTTTTGGATGATATACCAGTTACTATGGTAATCTAACTAGTTACTACCACCCGAACGCCTCCTTAGGGAGGTGTTTAGGGCACTTCCGACCGGCGAAGACCCAGGACACGTTGGTAAGACTATGTCTCCCGGCTGGCCTGGGAACACCTCGGGAGGATCTGGACGAAGTGGCTGGGGAGAGGGAAGTCTGGGCTTCTCTGCTTAGGCTGCTGCCCCCGCGGCCCCACCTCGGATAAGCGGAAGAAAATGGATGGATGGTAATCTAATTAGTTACTATGGTCATCTAATTAGTTACTATGGTCATCTAATTAGTTACTATGGTCATCTACGTCACAGCAGCTCAGACGAGGCACCAAGCAGTGTGGGCGGGAAGCGTTTCCACAGACGCGGAAGGAGATTTTCACAACAAAGTTCTAAAGCTTAGTGATATATCAGATATATCAGGTTGTAGGTGGGTTTATTTTGTACCCTTCGCATTTATATTTCACTGTTTGTTGCATTTTTGTTGCGTTTCACTTGATTGTAAAATATGTCGATCGAAAGGGGGTGTGATGTTCATATGTTGTCAATATTCAGTGTTTTATCCTTCATAGAAAAATTTAAAATTCCATTACGTTTTTTAAGGCGGTCTGTCATAAAGTTTTTAGCATTCAATCAGACATTATTGTGAGGATTTGTATTAGTGTCCCTAAAAATAGATATTTTTTTCTTTAAATGTGGCCCCCAAGTCAAAATAATTGCCCAGGTTTGATCTAAAAGATTAACTCCACAAATGCAGTTTGCTTTTTTGTGTTTCTTTGAGACCTTTTTTTAAATGCCACCTTACAAATGGTACAACAACATGAACATTTCATATCACGGTTATCATTATTTTCATGGTGTTGAATGTGCTCGTGAATTACTCATACACACACTGAAATATTTTAACCATGTTGTATTTTCAGATAAATTATTAAATTAAATGTACACACAATATACTTTCTTAGCAAAATAAACTTTGAATATGTTTATGTTCTTCTATTTTATTTTGTAAATGTTTTACAATTCTTTATTGATAAAGGTTGATAAATTGTTATGGATAAAGACAGATGAGTGATCACTTGGCTTCATTCCCGGTTTCAGGCATGTGATTTGACCACAATGAAAAAGACTGAAAAAATTTCCGGGGGCCTGGGGGACAAAGGCCCCCAGCCAGGTCCAGGGCGGTGCCCTGGTTTG
This sequence comes from Nerophis lumbriciformis, assembly GCF_033978685.3. Taxonomy (NCBI): domain Eukaryota; kingdom Metazoa; phylum Chordata; class Actinopteri; order Syngnathiformes; family Syngnathidae; genus Nerophis; species Nerophis lumbriciformis. Next base: position 10,210,571 of record NC_084550.2, read on the forward strand.
GGGAGAAGCTCCTGGTTTTTCACCAATTTAACATGCTAAAATTAACAAAGACAGCACCATTTGAAGAAAATATTTTAGTGTTTAAAGACATGAAAACATCATTAATAGAACATACATAACCCGATTATCCTAATGAATCACTGTATATGGTTCAGTCCCAACAGTATTTAGTCACTAATATTTACATCTTGTGTTCATTTCACATCCACACGTGTCACATTGATCAGTGTTATTATCACTAATAACAATTCACAGTTTTAATGTATATGCCTAATTGCCTACAAGTTTAGTTATAAATATAACAAAATACCAAATGTAAAAATGTCATTCTTTTCGCCAAAATAGGATATAAATTTATGAAAATAATTAAACATGTTTAGTATTGTTTACTCATATTTGAAAATAGGAAATAATAATAAGTTAAAAAAAGTTAAAGTACGACTGATTGTCACACACACACTAGGTGTGGCGAGATTATTCTCTGCATTCGACCCATCACCCTTGATCACCCCCTGGGAGGTGAGGGGAGCAGTGGGCAGCAGCAGTGGCCGCGCCCGGGAATCATTTTGGTGATTTAACCCCCAATTCCAACCCTTGATGCTGAGTGCCAAGCAGGGAGGTAATGGGTCCCATTTTTATAGTCTTTGGTATGAGTCGGCCGGGGTTTGAACTCACAACCTACCGATCTCAGGGCGGACACTCTAACCACTAGGCCACTGAGTAGGATGTGAGGACACTGACATTGCATGAAACAAGTGAAAATATTTGCCTTCAAGATTGTTACACCACTGACAATATTGTTTCAAGAGACTACATAAGAACTTAATATTACAAAATAGTATTATATGCAAATTTATTTCAAATAAATTGTTAACTGGAATCAATAATGCGACTCTTTGAATTTCTGTAATTTCATAATATATTTTCAAGCGGCTTTTTATTTTTAGAAAAACGCATTTATATTTCGCAAAGCAATAATTGGTTAATATTTAAAACAAACATAAAGCAGATGTTTTTTAGCTTACCTCATTATTAACAACCCTGTCTGCAACTGAAGTGGGTTGTTTGGGTGGATCTTTCCTCTCGATGTCTACGGCAGTTGTCGATGTAAACAAAGGATGAAGTCCGTAAGGTTTGCTCACTTTCGGTTGACATCCAAAAGTACCAGCTAGTGAAAAGTTCGTTTTCCTTGCTTCAAGTTGTTTCATATGTTTTTGCCGTTTCGCATGTACTTCCAAAGCCTTGAAATCTCGTGATCCATAGTCAATATTATCATGACACCACGTGCACAAAACCTTTCCGGGACGATCGATTTTCCGAATAAAATCACCGAACAAAGTCGTAACTTCCTTCTTCCCAACAGTATCAGTGATTTCCCTTTCCATCCAGTCCCATCGAAACTTATTTTTGACATGTTTATCAATTTCTTTTACTCGTAAAGCGTCCTTTCTCTCGAGAACCGACATCGTTTACATATGAAAAATGGCGGTAATAACCATTATGAATGATGACGTTATTAACGTCATCATTCATAACAGACGTCCTGATTGGTCACAAGGAACATATCGACCAATATAAACTACGTCTCGAATCTTGATTTAGGGTTGAAAAAAAACCCGGAAAAAACGGGAGATATATATATTTTTTTCCCGAGATTAAAAAAGACGGAATTCCGACTTTAGACGGAAAAATCACATGCCTGCGGTTTATAGGACATCACGTAGTTCAGTACATGTGGTATTCCTTTGAGTATAGATTGATCACTCGAAGCAACCATTTCCAGATCAGCACCGTATGAAAAAACTAGTCAACAACAGAAGGAGATAACGTCCGCAGGAAACTACCACATAGTGAAGGACATACACTATTTGATTTCCTATTATGCAGCTCATTTTTATTTGACAGTTATTGAAATATCTTGTGTGACATCATGCACAACAGTGCACTTTGTTTTTAACTATTGTAGTGGCGTTCTGTACAAAAAGTGCACTTTATTTTAGTGTTTTGATATGTCATCTTAGTGACATCATGCACAAAAGTGCACTAATAGCTTGTTTTTAAAATGTCTCTGACAATCTTGCATGTTCTGTTTTGAAAATGACATGAATGTTTGTGCCACTGCTTGATAACTGTTTAATAAATAGAGTTTTGGTAAATTGACTTAGTTGTGATTTCCCTCTCTGCATGAAAGTTTAAAATGAGCATATATTAATGCAGTATGAAGAAGAATGTTTTAATGTAGACACAGAATCATCATACTGCTGGGATTATATGCATAAAGTGTTCATTCAAGGCTAAGGCAAAATGTCGAGATATATATCGTGTATCCTGACATGGCCTAAAAAATATTGAGATATTAATAAAAGGCCATATCGCCCAGGCCTAGTTAAGGTTATTTATTGTGTTTTTGTTCGACTTCATTTCTTTTTACACCCGATTAAGAGCTCTTCATGTTAAAATCTTACCCAGCAAAACTACATGTACAGTTCTCAAGGTTTTTAATGATGCCTCCACTGTTGTAGTTTCATTATTTCTACCATAATTAAACATAATGATGATGGTGATTATGAGTCTTAACACAGTATTGTATTAATTGCTGTTTATGGGTTGATAACCTCGAGGTCCATTACTTTGTTTTGTTATGGTGAGTCCTATAATGAGTTAGGTTTTTATCAATCAAGCATTTTTATTACTTCCCATTATAGTTATGTGTATCTGTTTGCTTTGTGTTTTCACTTTTATTGTTGCTTTTGAACGCCCCAGAGGTGAATTTGATACATACTCTTCAAAAGAGAGGTGAAGGAAGAAAGCAAGCAAAATATCAAACCTCAAGCAGAGATGATCACAACAGCGCCCCTCTGGCTCCCAATGGCTAACACACGTTAGTCAGCCTGTGTGGCCACTGAAGGTACTGCAGTGTTCCTTCATGTCGCACAGGTTATGAGTGATTAGATTTGATTGACCTAAGAGTGTGGAAAAAGTGACCGGACAAGACTTCTTAGTCTGTGATTAAAAACAAAATAGCAGCCCAACTACAAAGTTGTATCGATTAAATGAACCAAACACAAAAGCTAGTTAGCTGGTGTTCACAACTAGCTTGTAAAATAGAGTGAAGTTAGCTCATAGCTCGTTAGCCGAGTTAGCTCGTTAGCCAAGTTAGCGAGCCGTGATGGTGGAATACAAAGCAGAAGCCAAGCAAAAATAACCACTAAAGGACCGAGTTACTTCATGGAGCTACAAAAAATGTAAGTAAATATACTCACATTTGTGGTGTGTTCTGAGTGTTTTTTCATCGTTCAATGTGACAGTGACTAAAGTAAAGTGACGTCACAGGTGATGCATTCACTGCTGCGTCACTATGACTTGCTCATATTCACTGGAAGTAGAAAATAACCCATATAGAGCGTTTATTTATTTATTTTTTTAAACTGTTAGCGTCATGATTTAAATAAATTGAAGGTACATGATGTTACAAGAGTAATAATTTAGACTTGTTTTCTAGAGGAGGTGGTGAGTTGGAAATGAATGAATTCCGAGTTGCTTTGAATGCACCAGTATAGTAGTTTAACCCAGTGGTTCTCAAACTTTTTTTGTCATCCCCCACTTTGGACAAGGGGGAGTTTTCAAGCTCCACCTGCCCCCATCGCCCCAACAGAGCGCTAATGCCAAGCTTTAACATTTTCAAATTTATTGAACATCAAGTTGTATACATTCGAACTCAATAACATAAAATAACATTAAGTTCAATAATAAATAAAATAACTGTGCAGCTGTGGTATAACTTGCATCAAGTTCAATAATAAATAAAATAACGTCCATCAAGTTCAATAATAAATAAAACAAAAGTGTTATAACTTGCATCAAGTTCAATAACAAATCAAAAAAACTGTTATAACTTGCATCAAGTTCAATAATAAATCAAAAAAAGTGTTATAACTTGTATCACGTTCAATAATAAATCAAAAAAAGTGTTATAACTTGCATCAAGTTCAATAATAAATCAAATAAAAGTGTTATAACTTGCATCAAGTTCAATAATAAATCAAAAGAAGTGTTATAACTTGCATCACGTTCAATAAAAAAAAAAAAAAAGTGTTAAAACTTGCATCAAGTTCAATAATAAATCAAATAAAAGTGTTATAACTTACATCAAGTTCAATAATAAATCAAAAAAAGTGTTATAACTTGCTTCAAGTTCAATAATAAATCAAAAAAGTGTTATAACTTGCATCAAGTTCAATAATAAATCAAAAAGTGTTATAACTTGCATCACGTTCAATAATAAATCAAAAAAAGTGTTATAACTTGCATCAAGTTCAATAATAAATCAAATAACTTGCATCAAGTTCAATAATACATCAAAAAAAGTGTTATAACTTGCATCAAGTTCAATAATAAATAAAACAAAAGTGTTATAACTTGCATCAAGTTCAATAATAAAAAAAAAGTGTTATAACTTGCATCAAGTTCAATAATAAATCAAATAAAAGTGTTATAACTTGCATCAAGTTCAATAATAAATCAAATATCTTGCATCAAGTTCAATAATAAATAAAAAAAAGTGTTATAACTTGCATCAAGTTCAAAAATAAACAAAACAAAAGTGTTATAACTTGCATCAAGTTCAATAATAAATAAAAAAAAGTGTTATAACTTGCATCAAGTTCAATAATAAATCAAAAAAAGTGTTATAACTTGCATCAAGTTCAATAATAAATAAAACAAAAGTGTTATAACTTGCATCAAGTTCAATAATAAATCAAAAAAAGTGTTATAACTTGCATCAAGTTCAATAATAAATCAAATAACTTGCATCAAGTTCAATAATAAATACAATAAAAGTGCCACTTTGCAATCTTTGCAAAAAAAAAAGGAGGAGCTATGCATTTGGCAAGACAGGGCAAGTGACAGCACTTTCCCCCAGGAGAGCCACCTTGCTTCACTGTGAAACAGCACGGCTGTATGATCAGCTCCCATTTCCTCACACAGTGCAGAGAACAGTCGCGCTTTCAGTGGTCGTGTTTTGATCAAATTTACCGCGCTCACAACATCTGTTAAAACCTCATTGAGTTCGGGGCTGAGCTGCCTTGACGCGAGTGCTTCCCGGTGAATGAGACAGTGTGTGCCCGTCAGATTTTTGTTTCTCTGCAGGCGCTGGCTCTGGCTTGACGACCTTTGAGGTGCGAGTCACAAATGTATATATTTGTGTAATTGTGATCCACACATTAGCCTGCTACCCATCCGCGCGAAAGTTTGTTCCGCTTAGCCCCGCCCCCATTAGTTACTGTTGCTATGTCTGTCAAACATTCGCTCGTACCGAGAAATATAAAGCCTACAGTAAAAATAAGTACCGGTAATTTCCATTTATTTATATAGCGGATTTCACAGACAGAATCACAAAGTGATTTACAGTGTGTATAGAAAATGAAAGCATAGTAAAAAAAATAATCTAAGAATATAATAATTTAAAAAAAAAATTTAAAGTGAAATTTCCTCCCGTTCCTCGCGCCCCACCTGTCATGTCTCTATTCCCCACCACACTTTGAGAAACGCTGGTTTAACCCTTGTGTGGTGTTCGGGTCTGTGGGACCGATTTTAATTTTTTATTAAAAGAAAAATTGAAAAACTGTTATCGTCATGATTTTAATAAATTGGAGGTACATAGTATTACAAGAGTAATAATTTAGACTTGTTGCAATGCACTTTTTTTCTAGTGGAGGTGGTGAGTTGGAAATGAATGAATTCCGAGTTGCTTTGAATGCACCAATACAGTAGCTTAAGCCTTGTGTGGTGTTCGGGTCTGTGGGACCCGTTTTCATTTTTTTATTAAAATAAAAATGATACAATTAATTAATTTTCCAAACTGAGACTCACCGACTTTGGCTCATTTTCCGTGAAGAACATATATCAGAATACATATTTAATGACCACACACCATCATACTTGCCAACCTTGAGACCTTCGAATTCGGGAGATTGGGGGGGTTGAGAGGAGCTTTATTTATTTTATTTTATTTTTTAATTTTTTTTTTATTAAATCACCATTAAAAAAAACACAAGATGCACTTTTAATTAGTGCATCAACCCAAAAAACCTCCCTCCCCCATTCACACTCATCCACACCCACTCACACAAAAGGGGTTGTTTCTTTCTGCTACCAGTATTCTGGTTCCCACAAAATAGACAACACAGTCTGGAAGAGTTTGGGATGCAAGGGGATTCTGGGTATTTGTTCTGTTGTGTTTATGTTGTGTCACGGTGCGGATGTTCTCCCGAAATGTGTTTGTCATTCTTGTTTGGTGTGGGTTCACAGTGTGGCGCATATTTGTAACAGTGTTAAAGTTGTTTACACGGCCACCCTCAGTGTGACCTGTATGGCTATTGATCAAGTATGTCTTGTAGTCACTTTCGTGTGTATGCAGAAGCCACATACAGCATGTGACTGGACTGGCACGCTGTTTGTATGGTGAAAAAGCGGACGCTAAAGGCAGTGCCATCACGGCACGCCCTTAATATTGTTGTTCGGGAGAAATTCGGGAGAATGGTTGCCCCGGGAGATTTTCGGGAGGGGCACTGAAATTAGGGAGTATCCTGGAAAAATCGGGAGGGTTGGCAAGTATGCACACCATACACCCCCCCCAACACATTTCTATTACATATAAGATGTCCGGGTCCACTGGACCCGGGGCTCATAGAAGTGTGGATATTGATGTTCTGTGTACCACACACACACACACACACACACACACACACACACACACACACACACACACACACACACACACACACACACAGCAGGCCTAGACAGGAGGAGGACCGAGTGTAGGTACACAGAACATCAGAAGGTCAAATGTGCGAGAAAATGAGAGCAGACAGTGTTGACAAACAATGTTGCAACCTTGTGTGGGAACCGCAGGTGCAGAAACACAAAAGAAGAATCCCCTAAATCCCCTAAACAGATGTTTATTGGGATAAGGTAAACATCTGTTCAGTATTTTAACATAAAAGTGTTTGATTGTGAGGCATTAAAAGCCACAAAACGCAACGGGTCCATCAGACCCACAAACGCTGGCTGAGTAACCACAATATGAACATTACACAAGGGTTAATACATAGGTGGACTATTTGTACTTCATGCAGATTTTTAGGAAAAGTTTTTCGAGGAAAAAAAAAAGTTAGCTTGTTAGCTTTTGACTGTCAAAGTAGGGATTTAAAAATACATTTAGTGCAACCTATTACTGGCAAGAATACCGTAACAGATGTGGTGCTGTGTGATGGTGGCTTCCCTCCCTGGAGCCTACTTGATTGGTAGAAACTTGTCACAACCTTTTTATTATTTTTATGCATCTTTTTCTTCTGCCTGATCGGTCTTTGTTCCACAAGATGAAGACGTTTCTTATGCATTCTTCACCGCCATTTGCTTCCAGATGATTTACTGTGCACATCATGACTGTCGCTTTGCTCTGGTGTATACACACACACACACACACACACACACACACACACACACACACACACACACACACACACACACACACGAGGGGTTTTCCACCTGTGTCTTATTGTGACATATTGGATCCATCCCTAAGCTCGCTTTGCTCCAGTGCAGGCCGGGCCCCGGGGCCGCTCATCCATCATGCCGCTCTTTGCTTTCGGGGCATGACTCCGTTGATCCTGATTGGCAGTCATTATGGGCCCCGGTGGGAGCACATGCCTCATTGGTTCAGAACAGATTTGCGGGCGGGTTCGAGATGATGGAGGAGGAGGAGGACGACGAGGAAGTGTGCGTGTAAATTTTATTGATGGGGCCGGGACACAAGCTGGGGATGCTGTGGTACTTCGGGCCGTGGTCCTGCAATACTTGTAGGAAACGACGTATTTATTTACAGTTTACATGGAGTGACTAGCGTTTTCTTCCGGTAGTTTATGTTCGTTTTTTTACGTTGTCTGAATAGGAATAAACATTTGACTAAAGTTCCTTGGGAGACACGTCCTGGTTACAATATGGCTATGTTGACTAGGGCTTCCCAGTGACAGCCATTGTAGCTTCTTTTTTATACATGCGTTATTGCTTTGTGGATAAGCACTTTTTGAATTTTTGTGTGTATTTCCTCAAAGTTTAAGGGGGGAGGAGTATATTTATAGCTAGAATTCACTGAAATTAAAATATTTCTTATATACAATATATATATATATATATATATATATATATATATATATATATATATATATATATATATATATATATATATATATATATATGTATGTGTGGGGGAAAAAATCACAAGACTATTTCATCTCTACAGGCCTGTTTCATGAGGGGGGGTTCCCTCAATCATCAGGAGATTTTAATGGGAGCATTCACATACCATGGATTATATAGGGCACAGAGTGGGTGGGTACAGGCTGGTGTAGGGGCGTGGTGATTGGCTCATGTGTTACCTAGGAGGTGTTTCCGTCTGTGGCGGCATGCTGTTACAATTTCGCTGCGCTTGTTGAGGGATGACAGGTCTGGACGGTAAATAATAAACAGTTTTTCTTTCAAGCATAGGTTGCATCTTTTATTACCACTATTGTAAGGTGTGCTGGATGCAAGAATTTGCCATGTTATTGAATATTCAACATTATTGTCTTTGAGGTCCCAAATGTGTTTGCTGAGTTCTGTGGTATTCCGCAGGTTTTGGTTCCTGAAAGAAGCCTTGTGATTGTTCCATCTGGTTTTGAACTCTCCCTCAGTTAATCCTACATATGTGTCGGATGTGTTAATGTCCTTGCGTGTTACCTTAGATTGGTAGACAACTGATGTTTGTAAGCACCCCCCGTTGAGAGGGCAATCAGGTTTCTTTCGACAGTTGCAACCTTTGTTGGTTTTGGAGTCGCTCTGTCCGGGGGCCGACGGCTCATTTGCAATTGTTTTGTTGTGGTTTGAGATGATTTGTCATATATTGTTCATACAGCTGTAGCTCAATTTAATGTTGTTCTTGTTGAATACTTTTCTTAGGGTGTTGTCTTTGGGAAAGTGTTTGTCAATCAGATTGAGGAATTTGTGTCCAATGTTAGTTGAGACGTTTTTGCTGTATGGGGGGTTGTACCAGATGATGTCGTTTCGTTTTCTGTTCTTTTTCGGTTGGTTTCCTGGCGTGGGTTCATAGGTGAGGGTGAAATTGTATCCGCTTTCATCAAGGGCTTTTTGGTACGGGGGGGTTGCTTGGTCAAATTCAGCTTTGCTAGATGACAGCATCGATAGCCTTTTATTAATTCCGGTAGGTATTCTTTTCGTGGTGGTGGGTGGGTGGTTGCTGTCATGGTGCACGTATTGGAGTGTTGTGTTGGGTTTCGTGAATGGTTGGTAGCTGTTATTTCTCAGGTTGAAAGTGACGTCAAGGAAGTTGACGGTTTGCTTGTTGGCTTCAATCGTGATCCGTAGGCCGTTCTCTTTGAAAATTTGGCATATGCGCTTCTTGGTATTCTCGCTGCTCCTTGGCGAGGCGTATATATATATATATATATATATATATATATAGTACAGTACACAGTAATGAAAACACAGTTGTTCTACTAACTGTACTGTACTTGTGTCAGGACTAGGTCCGGGGTGTTTGCTTTTCCAGGATGCAGCGGAAAATTGGCACGGGCGAGACGGGAACCAAGGTACATGATTTATTTAATATATCAAAAAAAGAATAAATGAAAGCGCGCACAGTGGCGGAGAATAAACTATGAAAAAAAACAAAAGACTATAGCAAAAAGTACAAATGAAAAGCACGCACAGTGGCGGAGAATAAACTATGAAAAAACAAAAAGAGTATAAACATGGAACAAAAAACTTACTTGGCTTGGACAAAAAAGGAGCAGCGTGAACATGGACATATGAAACAATGGACATAGCATAAATGTGGAGTGGTATGGGGTGCGAGGTCGTCAGAAAGAAAAACTGAAAAACACTGAACTTAAATACTATGGACATGATTAGTGAAAGCAGGTGCGTGACTCAAAACGTGAAACAGGTGCGTGACGTGACAGGTGAAAACTAATGGTTGCTATGGTGACCAGACAAGGGAGTGAAAAAGCCAGAAACTAAACAAAACATGACTAAGACAAAACATGATTATACAGACATGACAGAACCCCTCCCTTAAGGACAGATACCAGATGTCCAAAACTTAACAAAAGTCATGGGAGGGCGGGAGGGGGACATGGCGGTGGGTCGCCAGCCCAAGTGGCCCCGAATCCACCGAGGCAAAGTCAAGTGGCGGCGGCGAGTGGAACGCCGCTGCAGCAGGCGAGGCGGACGCCCAGGGATTGGCCACATTCGTGGCCGACTGGGAGGTGGGCGCACTTGGCGTGGCGGGCGACCAGGTAGCGGCCATATCCGTAGCCGACGAGGAGGCAGGCGCGTCGTCAACTTGGCAGGCGTGGCAGCTCGGCGTGGCAAGTCAGGCGGCGAAGCTCGGCGTGACGCGTCCAGCGGCGAAGCTCGGCGTGGGTCTTGGTCTTGGTGTGGGTCTTGGTCTTGGCATGGCGAGTCTTGGTCTTGGCATGGCGAGCCTTGGTCTTGGCATGGCGAGCCTTGGTCTTGGCATGGCGAGCCTTGGTCTTGGCATGGCGAGCCTTGGTCTTGGCATGGCGAGCCTTGGTCTTGGCATGGCGAGTCTTGGTCTTGGCATGGCGAGTCTTGGTCTTGGCATGGCGAGTCTTGGTCTTGGCATGGCGAGTCTTGGTCTTGGCATGGCGAGTCTTGGTCTTGGCATGGCGAGTCTTGGTCTTGGCATGGCGAGTCTTGGTCTTGGCATGGCGTGTCTTGGTCTTGGCATGGCGTGTCTTGGTCTTGGCATGGCGGGTCTTGGTCTTGGTCTTGGCATGGCGGGTCTTGGTCTTGGCATGGCGGGTCTTGGTCTTGGTCTTGGCATGGCGGGTCTTGGTCTTGGTCTTGGCATGGCGGGTCTTGGTCTTGGTCTTGGCATGGCGGGTCTTGGCGTCGTGGAGCTGCGACTGGCGGCACTTGGCGTCGTGGAGCTGCGACTGGCGGCACTTGGCGTCGTGGAGCTGCGACTGGCGGCACTTGGCGTCGTGGAGCTGCGACTGGCGGCACTTGGCGTCGTGGAGCTGCGACTGGCGGCACTTGGCGTCGTGGAGCTGCGACTGGCGGCACTTGGCGTCGTGGAGCTGCGACTGGCGGCACTTGGCGTCGTGGAGCTGCGACTGGCGGCACTTGGCGTCGTGGAGCTGCGACTGGCGGCACTTGGCGTCGTGGAGCTGCGACTGGCGGCACTTGGCGTCGTGGAGCTGCGACTGGCGGCACTTGGCGTCGTGGAGCTGCGACTGGCGGCACTTGGCGTCGTGGAGCTGCGATTGGCGGCACTTGGCGTCGTGGAGCTGCGACTGGCGGCACTTGGCGTCGTGGAGCTGCGACTGGCGGCACTTGGCGTCGTGGAGCTGGTACCGGAGCTTGGCGTCGTGGAGCTGGTACCGGAGCTTGGCGTCGTGGAGCTGGTACCGGAGCTTGGCGTCGTGGAGCTGGTAGCGGAGCTTGGCGAGGAACTTGGCATGGTGGAGCTGGTGCGGCAACAGGTGCTAGCCTTGGTGCAGGTGGAGGTGGCCTAGCTGGGGGTTGCGGCTTGGCAGGTCGGAAGACTGGTGGTGGCGGCCGTGAGGGAGGCTGTGGCTTGGCATGGTGATGCCGAGCCACCCCACCAACACAGCTCCCGACCCCAGCCCCCCCCTCAAGGGGCGGATACCAGACGCGCTCCCTGCGGTCTGGAACTCTCTGTAGGGGTGGGCGGGGGAGGGCAGAAACTTCCCCATTAAATTGTCCAAATTGTCTTGTTTTTTTATCCCCCACCTGGGGTTGTGTGGGTGGTAAAAAAGAAAAAAATTGTGACGGGGGCGGGACTTGAGTCTTGGGGGGTGGGGCATGAGTCTTGGGGGGCGGGGCATGAAATTGGGATGGCTGTGACTGACTAGACGTGATCTCTAAAAACATGTTTTGATAATGATTTATCAAAGTCATGCCATTAGTGTCTTTTGTTGGAGGCGGGTGTTCAAAAGAAAAAGAGTTGGAAAAAAAATCCTGGGCTGTGATGTCATCCGGGCGAAGCCGGGCTGGCTGCTGCTTGCTTCCGCCCGGAGGGGGAGGGGCTTGTGGGAGCGGCGTGTCCTGCTGGCTCGCGGAAGTTCTTCCTGAAGTCCTTCGTCGGGAGCGGCGCTTCCGGCACTGCGGCGCTGCGTCCTCCCATTCCTGGGACCAAATGGAGTTTCTGTACTCCACGGAGGAGTAGCGCCGAGTTTCCTCCTCCATCGCGCACAGGACCGCCCAAGAAGCCTCGTCCGCATTGTCCAACTCGGCCAACTTCCTTGCGGAAAAGCGGGTCTGCTGACGACCTACTGTCAGGACTAGGTCCGGGGTGTTTGCTTTTCCAGGATGCAGCGGAAAATTGGCACGGGCGAGACGGGAACCAAGGTACATGATTTATTTAATATATCAAAAAAAGAATAAATGAAAGCGCGCACAGTGGCGGAGAATAAACTATGAAAAAAAACAAAAGACTATAGCAAAAAGTACAAATGAAAAGCACGCACAGTGGCGGAGAATAAACTATGAAAAAACAAAAAGAGTATAAACATGGAACAAAAAACTTACTTGGCTTGGACAAAAAAGGAGCAGCGTGAACATGGACATATGAAACAATGGACATAGCATAAATGTGGAGTGGTATGGGGTGCGAGGTCGTCAGAAAGAAAAACTGAAAAACACTGAACTTAAATACTATGGACATGATTAGTGAAAGCAGGTGCGTGACTCAAAACGTGAAACAGGTGCGTGACGTGACAGGTGAAAACTAATGGTTGCTATGGTGACCAGACAAGGGAGTGAAAAAGCCAGAAACTAAACAAAACATGACTAAGACAAAACATGATTATACAGACATGACAACTTGCTGCTTTCTTAAAATAAAAAATAACACTTACCTTTCACTATTTGAGTAGCTTTTGTTCTGCCATTTGAGTACTGGCGAGCGATCTCTGAATCCGGGAACATATCCTTCACGGATTTGTTGAAAACATCCGCAAATGAGAACGGGATGTTGCTTGCAAGGTGGCCCATAATACTGCTTTGCCGCCGCCTTGTGCTTCTCTGACCGTTCATGAGTGACTATATCCATTCGGCCACCGTGTTATGGGTTATAGATAGACCTATGGATAACGGAGACATAAACAAACCCCATTTCCATATGAGTTGGGAAATTGTGTTAGATGTAAATATAAACGGAATACAATGATTTGCAAATCATTTTCAACCCATATTCAGTTGAATATGCTACAAAGACAACATTTTTGATGTTCAAACTGATAAACTTTTTTTTTTTTTGCAAATAATCATTAACTTTAGAATTTGATGCCAGCAACACGTGACAAAGAAGTTGGGAAAGGTGGCAATAAATACTGATGAAGTTGAGGAATGCTCATCAAACACTTATTTGGAACATCCCACAGGTGAACAGGCAAATTGGGAACAGGTGGGTGCCATGATTGGTGCTCAGTCATTCACAAACAAGGATGGGGCAAGGGTCACCACTTTGTCAACAAATGCCTGAGCAAATTGTTGAACAGTTTGAGAAAAACCTTTCTCAACCAGCTATTGCAAGGAATTTAGGAATTTCACCATCTACGGTCCGTAATATCATCAAAGGGTTCAGAGAATCTGGAGAAATCACTGCACGTAAGCAGCTAAGCCCGTGACCTTCGATCCCTCAGGCTGTACTGCATCAACAAGCGACATCAGTGTGTAAAGGATATCACCACATGGGCTCAGGAACACTTCAGAAACCCACTGTCAGTAACTACAGTTGGTCGCTACATCTGTAATTGCAAGTTAAAACTCTTCTACGCAAGGCGAAAACCGTTTATCAACAACACCCAGAAACGCCGTCGGGCTTCGCTGGGCCTGAGCTCATCTAAGATGGACTGATACAAAGTGGAAAAGTGTTCTGTGGTCTGACGAGTCCACATTTCAAATTGTTTTTGGAAACTGTGGACGTCGTGTCTTCCGGACCAAAGAACCATCCGGATTGTTATAGGTGCAAAGTGTAAAAGCCAGCATCTGTGATGGTATGGGGGTGTATTAGTGCCCAAGACATGGGTAACTTACACATCGGTGAAGGCGCCATTAATGCTGAAAGGTACATACAGGTTTTGGAGCAACATATGTTGCCATCCAAGCAACGTTACCATGGACGCCCCTGCTTATTTCAGCAAGACAATGCCAAGCCACGTGTTACATCAACGTGGCTTCATACTAGACTGGCCTGCCTGTAGTCCAGACCTGTCTCCCATTGAAATTGTGTGGCGCATTATGAAGCCTAAAATACCACAACGGAGACCCCCGGACTGTTGAACAACTTAAGCTGTACATCAAGCAAGAATGGGAAAGAATTCCACCTGAGAAGCTTAAAAAATGTGTCTCCTCAGTTCCCAAACGTTTATTGAGTGTTGTTAAAAGGAAAGGCCATGTAACACAGTGGTGAACATGCCCTTTCCCTATTACTTTGGCACGTGTTGCAGCCATGAAATTTTAAGTTAATTATTATTTGCAAAAAAAAAAAAAAAGTTTGAGTTTGAACATCAAATATCTTGTCTTTGTAGTGCATTCAATTGAATATGGGTTGAAAAGGATTCGCAAATCATTGTATTCCGTTTATATTTACATCTAACACAATTTCCCAACTCATCTGGAAACGGGGTTTGTATAATAGTCTCCTTTTCAGGTGAGAGGACGCTAAAGGCAGTGCCTTTAAGGCACGCCCCCAATATAGTTGTCCGGCTGGAAATCGGGAGAAATTCGGGAGAATGGTTGTCCCGGGAGATTTTCGGGAGAGGCACTGAAATTCGGGAGTCTCCCGGAAAATTTGGGAGGGTTGGCAATTATGGCTCCGATGTGTGCTTGAAGAGCGTGTCTGTGGGCGAGCAGTTGGAGATAAGAGTCGTGAGTTCCTAAAACATTTTATTTTCACCTGTTTTCCGCTCCGTTGTCAACTGTTTATTCTGTAACCGTCTATTTTGGTGACTAATTATCGCTTTTTGATGACGTTCTGGTTGGATGAATGCGTTCACATTGAGGACACGTCGCACATAGATCCGATTTATTTCCACGTACGAAAGAGGCCTGTGTCACATAGGAAAAGTTCGGAATGTTCACACGGACATGAAATAATCCGACGCAGGTCGCAAATGGGCAAATAAGTCGTAATTGACCTGCAGTGTGAACAAGGCCTTAGTGTGTCTGTGTGTGTGTCTCTTTTCATGGCGTTTGAACCGCGGAAAGGCACTTTAAATGGAAATATGCTTGACATTTAGGAGGAGATGTAATCAGCGTCCATTAGAAAGCAGCTGATTTCCTCCTCAGAGCTCCCACTGCCTCCACCGCCCACCCACTCCTCTATTTTCCATGCTTCTCCACAGTATATCATTCCTTTTCCACTCTTGATTTATTTCTTTTCCACCCATAGACTGCTGGCGGGCTCCTCTGTCTCCTTTTCAATCGAATTTACCTGTCTCACCTTTCCTCCTCCTCCCCTCCTCCCCCAGCCTTTCCGCCATCAGGGCGTTCAAGAATAAATGTCTGATTTCATTTCAGCCTGTTTTTTCCACGACGCCATTACCGAGGCGTGTCGTCAAAAACACGGCGGCGTCCTTGTATCGGGGTAAATCATGCAAAGTAGTGAATCATCGGAGGGGAAGATGTTCTGCCTTGGAAGGTAGGTGATAGCGGAGTAATGACGCACAAACAAATCCAGATGATGATGATGATTGATGATGAAACTCTGCTCCTTTCTGATGTGACTCAGGACTGAGGACATGTCTGTATTCAAGTGGCTGATGACTTGATTAGCTCGCTGTGACGCATGCAATCATTTTCTTTCCTACTCTGGATCTTGTACTTACTTTGTGTGCATGTTGGAACGATACACAACTTAATTTTGTCTTCCTTAGCGTAAAATTGGAACGGTGTTGGTAGGCAGTGTTTTTCAACCTTTTTTTGAGCCAAGGCACATATTTTGCGTTGAAAAAATCCGGAGGCACACCACCAGCAGAAATCATAAACTCAGTTGACAGTAAAAAGTCGTTGTCGCAATTGTTGGATATTAATTTAAACCATAACCAAGCACGCATCACTATAGCTCTTGTCTCAAGGTAGGTGTACTGTCACCACCTGTCACTGCACCCCTGACTTATTTGAGTTTTTTGCTGTTTTCCTGTGTGTAGTGTTTTAGTTCTTGTCTTGCGCTCCTATTTTGGTGGCTTTTTCTCTTTTTTTGGTATTTTCCTGTAGCAGTTTCATGTCTTATATTTCCCGCATCTACTTTGTTTTAGCATCCATCCATCCATCCATCCATCTTCTTCCGCTTATCCGAGGTCGGGTCGCGGGGGCAGCAGCCTAAGCAGGGAAGCCCAGACTTCCCTCTCCCCAGCCACTTCGTCCAGCTCCTCCCGGGGGATCCCGAGGCGTTCCCAGGCCAGCCGGGAGACATAGTCTTCCCAACGTGTCCTGGGTCTTCCCCGTGGCCTCCTACCGGTCGGACGTGCCCTAAACACCTCCCGAGGGAGGCGATCGGGTGGCATCCTGACCAGATGCCCGAACCACCTCATCTGGCTCCTCTCGATGTGGAGGAGCAGCGGCTTTACTTTGAGCTCCCCCCGGATGACAGAGCTTCTCACCCTATCTCTAAGGGAGAGCCCTGCCACCCGGCAGAGGAAACTCATTTTGGACGCTTGTACCCGTGATCTTGTCCTTTCGGTCATAACCCAAAGCTCATGACCATAGGTGAGGATGGGAACGTAGAACGACCGGTAAATTGAGAGCTTTGCTTTCCGGCTCAGCTCCTTCTTCACCACAACGGATCGATACAGCGTCCGCATTACTGAAGACGCCGCACCGATCCGCCTGTTGATCTCACGATCCACTCTTCCCTCACTCGGGAACAAGACTCCGAGGTACTTGAACTCCTCCACTTGGGGCAGGGTCTCCTCCCCAACCCGGAGATGGCACTCTACCCTTTTCCAGGCGAGAACCATGTACTCGGACTTGGAGGTGCTGATTCTCATCCCAGTCGCTTCACACTCGGCTGCGAACCGATCCAGCGAGAGCTGAAGATCCTGGCCAGATGAAGCCATCAGGACCACATCATCTGCAAAAAGCAGAGACCTAATCCTGCAGCCACCAAGCCGGATCCCCTCAACGCCTTGACTGCGCCTAGAAATTCTGTCCATAAAAGTTATGAACAGAATCAGTGACAAAGGGCAGCCTTGGCGGAGTCCAACCCTCACTGGAAACGTGTCCGACTTACTGCCGGCAATGCGGACCAAGCTCTGACACTGATCATACAGGGAGCGGACCGCCAAAATCAGACAGTCCGATACCCCATACTCTCTGAGCACTCCCCACAGGACTTCCCGAGGGACACGGTCGAATGCCTTCTCCAAGTCCACAAAGCACATGTAGACTGGTTGGGCAAACTCCCATGCACCCTCAAGGACCCTGCCAAGAGTATAGAGCTGGTCCACAGTTCCACGACCAGGACGAAAACCACACTGTTCCTCCTGAATCCGAGGTTCGACTATCCGGCGTAGCCTCCTCTCCAGTACACCTGAATAGACCTTACCGGGAAGGCTGAGGAGTGTGATCCCACGATAGTTAGAACACACCCTCCGGTTCCCCTTCTTAAAGAGAGGAACCACCACCCCGGTCTGCCAATCCAGTTTTTTTGTTTTACTTGTTTTACTTTGTTTTAGCAATCAAGAATATTTCAGCTGTTTTTATCCTTCTTTGTGGGGACATTGTTGATAGTCATGTCATGTTCAGATGTACATTGTAGACGCCGTCATTGCTCCACAGTAAGTCTTTGCTGTCGTCCAGCATTCTGTTTTTGTTTATTTTGTAGCCAGTTCAGTTTTACTTTCGTTCTGCATAGCCTTCCCTAAGCTTCAATGCCTTTTCTTAGCGGCACTCACCTTTTGTTTATTTTTGGTTTAAGCATAAGACACCTTTTTACCTGCCTTTACAAAGCAATTAGCTACCGGCTGCCACCTACTGCATACTTGCCAACTCTCCCGGATTTTCCGGGAGACTCCCGAAATTCAGCGCCTCTCCCGAAAACCTCCCGGGACAAATTTTCTCCCGAAAATCTCCCGAAATTCAGGCGGACTCAGGTCCATGAGGACCTGAGTCCGCTAACCCACAACATAAACAGCATACCTGCCCAATAACGTTATAACTGTAGAATGATGGAGGGCGAGTTCTTGGTTTCTTATGTGGGTTTATTGTTAGGCAGTTTCATTAACGTCCTCCCAGCGCGGCAACAACACACAACAACAGCAGTCACGTTTTTGTATACCGTAAAGCAGTTCGTCTGCCGTAAACAGCAATGTTGTGACACTCTTAAACAGGACAATACTGCCATCTAGTGCATTTGATGAAAGCACTTTTGTGCGTGCCACACAGAATGCATCATCAGAGGTGTTCGGCATGGTTCGAAAAATAGTGACAGAGAATAGAACAAGGATGGACAATTCAACCCTTAACTCAACAATGAGTAGATGAGTGTTATGTGTGTGTATATGTGTAAATAAATGAACACTGAAATTCAAGTATTTATTTTATATATATATATATATATATATATATATATATATATATATATATATATATATATATATATATATATATAATAAAATACATATATATATATATATATATATATACGTATATATATATATATATATATATTAATATATATATATATATTAATATATATATATTAATATATATTTATATATATATATATATATAGCTAGAATTCACTGAACGTCAAGTATTTCTTATATATATATATATAAAATCTATGAAATACTTGACTTGGTGAATTCTAGCTGTAAATATACTCCTCCCCCTTTTAGCCACGCCCCCAACCACGCCAAGCGTCAGGAGACGAGAAATAAGATCAAATGCAGTGCAGTATATTATTCATTGTGGTGTCAGAGAAAGAGTGTTTTTGTAACCTTCTGGCTGTGAACAGACAATATAATTAGTCTATGCTTCACGGTACAACAGTTCTAGTCTCTGTTTGAAGAATGGACATTTTACCTGCGAAAGGTTGACACGTTCTCTCGGGTTTAATGTTGGCGTTATGTGTCCGAAAGCCACATCACCGCCGACACTTTCTAAAAGTGGAGCCCGATGGTCAAATAATGATGTGCTACTGGAAACACACGGCAATGGGTACTTGAAATAAAATGTGAAGTTAATCCATTTCTATGTCTCGCCGCGTGGGATTGATGGACAGAAGCCTGAAGGCAACATCTTGAAGGTCAAGTGTGTTCCACGTCACAAGACATCAGCGAGACCTGATCTGTGTGGTATTTCTCGCTTTCCCTGAGCTCCCTTTGAAGACGTGTGTGTTCTTTACATGTTTACGCTTTCATGTTGCAGTTGTGCCTTTGTTTTCACCGACAAGATATGACTTGATTGGATTTCAGTTTGTTTGCTTTGTTTGATACACGCCTCCACTTTCCTCTGTTCCGACTTTAGTGTTGAACTTTCGAGTAAAGCTTCTGTTTTTATTCATGATGCATCTCTCGAATATAACCTCTAATTTTGATTCTCGAGTGTGCTTGACAAGCATGGATGCTCGTCTCTGATTCCAAGAATTGTCTGATGATATTGTGAGTTGTAATGTTGCTCAGCTCGTTAGTGTATTCTTTCTTTCTCAGGGGTTTTCAATCCAAAATCCAAATCCATATCCCCTGCTATTGATTGATTGATTGAAACTTTTATTAATAGATTGCACAGTACAGTACATATTCTGTACAATTGACCACTAAATGGTAGGGATGTCTGATAAATGCCGATAAATGCGTTACAACGTTATATCGGAAATCTATTGGTATCGTTTTTTTTATTATCGGTATCGTTTTTTAAAATTTTTTTATTTTTATTAAATCAACATAAAAAAACACAAGATACACTTACAATTAGTGCACCAACCCAAAAAACCTCCCTTCCCCATTTACACTCATTCACACAAAAGGGTTGTTTCTTTCTGTTATTAATATTCTGGTTCCTACATTATATATCAATATATATCAATGCAGTCTGCAAGGGATACAGTCCGTAAGCACACATGATTGTGCGTGCTGCTGGTCCACTAATAGTACTAACCTCATACTTGCCAACCCTCCCGGATTTTCCGGGAGACTCCCGAAATTCAGCGCCTCTCCCGAAAACCTCCCGGGACAAATTATCTCCCGAAATTCAGGCGGAGCTGGAGGCCACGCCCCCTCCAGCTCCATGCGGACCTGAGTCCGCTTTCCCACAATATAAACAGCGTGCCTGCCCAATCACATTATAACTGTAGAATGATCGAGAGCGAGTTCTTGGTTTCTTATGTGGGTTTATTGTTAGGCAGTTTCATTAACGTCCTCCCAGCGCGGTAACAACACACAACAACAGCAGTCATGTTTTTGTCTACCGTAAAGCAGTTCGTCTGCCGTAAACAGCAATGTTGTGACACTCTTAAACAGGACAATACTGCTTTCTACAACATCAATAACATATAAGGCTTTTAGAGAGTGCAGTGCACAACTGCGCACACAACAAGGAGACGAAGCAGAAGAACGAGGAAGATACAGCCATGGCGACGCCGACGACGAGTAAGATGAAGAAATACGCTATGTTGCACCTTTCCTGCCTGAGTCCGGCGATTAGTTGCAAATCTTGCTTTATTGATTGCTTGCACACAGCCAATCCAACACAAAACAAACTAGTCCCGCCCACACTCACTCTACCGCTCCCTCTCTTCTCTCGCCCACACATATCACTGACGTCACTCACCTCACATGCTCACCTATTAAAGGGCCACACACACACACAAACGCTACTCTCATAACAGCTTGTAAGTTCCAAGCCGCAGCTGCGATTGGACCTGGATAGCCTCCAGGAAGAAGTAGTGGACTACCAAGTGCTTGGCATTGAAGATCTTCCTCAGGAAGCAAAGATTGACCGGTTTTGGGCCATGCTAGAGAGAGATGGAAGATTCCAGACTCTAATGCATTTGATGAAAGCACTTTTGTGCGTGCCACACAGCAATGCATCATCAGAGAGGGTGTTCAGCATGGTTAGAAAAATAGTGACAGAGAATAGAACAAGGATGGACAATTCAAACCTTAACTCAACAATGAGTAGATGAGTGTTATGTGTGTGTATATGTGTAAATAAATGAACACTGAAATTCAAGTATTTCTTTTATTTATATATACATATATATATATATATATATATATATATATATATAATAATAACAAAAAAAAAAAAAACAAACAAAAAAAAAAAAAAATATATATATATATATAGCTAGAATTCACTGAAAGTCAAGTATATATATATATATATATAGTGTATATATATGAAATACTTGACTTGGTGAATTCTAGCTATAAATATACACCTCCCCTCTTAACCACGCCCCCGCCCCACCCCCGACCACGCCCACCCAACCCCCTCCCCCCACCTCCCGAAATCGGAGGTCTCAAGGTTGTCAAGTATGACTAACCTTTAACAGTTAATTTTACTAATTTTCATTAATTACTAGTTTCTATGTAACTGTTTTTATATTGTTTTACTTTCTTGTTTATTCAAGAAAATGTTTTTAATTTATTTATCTTATTTTATTAATAAAAAAAAAAAAGTACCTTATCTTCACCATACCTGGTTGTCCAAATTAGGCATAATAATGTGTTAATTCCACGACTGCATATATCGGTTGAAATCGGTATCGGTTGATATCGGTATCGGTAATTAAAGAGTTGGACAATATCGGAATATCGGATATCGGCAAAAAGCCATTATCGGACATCCCTACTAAATGGTAACACCCGGATAAGTTTTTCAACTTGTTTAAGTCGGGGTCCACGTTAATCAATTCATGGTACAAATATATACTATCATCATAATACAGTCATCACACAAGTTAATCATCAAAGTATATACATTGAATTATTTACATTATTTACAATCCGGGGGGTGGGACGCGGAGGGGGTTGGGGCGGGGGTGTTAGGTTTGGTTGCTATCAGCACTTCAGTCATCAACAATTATATCATCTGAGAATGCTGAGCTCAGAAGGCATAAGAACAAGTATATACATTTGATTATTTACATTTGATTATTAACAATCCGGGGAGGTGGTATGTGGTGGGGGAGGGTGTTAGTCTAGGGTTGTAGCTGCCTGGAGGTGTTCTTTTAGTGAGGTTTTGAAGGAGGATAGGGATGCACTTTCTTTTACACCTCTTGGGAGTGAATTCCATATTGATGTGGCATAGAAGGAGAATGAGTTAAGAACTTTGTTAGATCGGAATCTGGGTTTAACATGGTTAGTGGAGCTCCCCCTGGTGTTGTGGTTATGGCGGTCATTTACGTTACGGAAGTAGTTTGACATGTGCTTTGGTATTAGGGAGGTGTAGTGAATTTTATAGACTAGGCTCAGTGCAAGTTGTTTGACTCTGTCCTCCACCCTGAGCCAGCACACTTTGGAGAAGTGGGTAGGAATGAGATGTGATCTGGGGTGGAGGTCTAGAAGTAACCTGACTAGCTTGTTCTGGGATGTTTGGAGTGTAGATTTGAGGGTTTTGGAGGTGCTAGGGTACCAGGAGGTGCATGCGTAATCGAAAAAGGGTTGAATGAGAGTTCCCGCTAGAATCTTCATGGTGCTTTTGTTGACCAGAGAGGAGATTCTGTAGAGACATCTTGTTCGTTCGTTGACCTTTTTGATTACCTCGGTCGCCGTTTTATCATAGGAAAGAATAGCCTCTAGAATGGAACCTAGGTAGGTGACCTCATCTTTCCTGGTGATGACAATGTCATCCACTTTAATAGTGAAGTCACTGACTTTCTTAAGGTTGATTTGGGACCCAAATAGGATGGATTCCGTTTTACCTAAGTGGAAGTATTATTTTAGCAAAATACTTTGCAAACGTGTATCTCAATCTTTGAGTGTGTAATCCAATTCACGGTTCTTTTTTACTAATGTTTGTGTCTGTTTATCATCAATCAAGTAATAGCCCTTAAGGGGAACATTATCACCAGACCTATGTAAGCGTCAATATATACCTTGATGTTGCAGAAAAAAGACCATATATTTTTTTAACCGATTTCCGAACTCTAAATGGGTGAATTTTGGCGAATTAAACGCCTTTCTATTATTCGCTCTCGGAGCGATGACGTCACGTTGTGACGTCACATCGGGAAGCAATCCGCCATTTTCTCACTTTCGTCAGTGTGTTGTCGGAGGGTGTAACAACACGAACAGGGACGGATTCAAGTTGCACCAGTAGCCCAAAGATGCGAAAGTGGCAAGAAATTGGACGAAATTTGTTCAAAATACGAGGCTGTGGGGAAAGCCGACGAAATGGTCAGTCGTTTGTTCCGCACACTTTACCGACGAAAGCTATGCTACAACAGAGATGGCAAGAATGTGTGGATATCCTGCGACATTCAAAGCAGATGCTGACATCAACACCAAAACTGGACAGATCAGCTTTCAGGAAAAGAGAGTGGATGAGGGTATGTCTACAGAATATATTAATTGATGAAATCTTTATTCATTACTCGCGGTTTTACGTAAATTATTATACATAAACTGTGTTTACCAATAATTTAGCTTAAAAACATTTATTTTTTTCAATCATTCGAG
This sequence comes from Nerophis lumbriciformis, assembly GCF_033978685.3. NCBI lineage: Eukaryota > Metazoa > Chordata > Actinopteri > Syngnathiformes > Syngnathidae > Nerophis > Nerophis lumbriciformis. The sequence continues at coordinate 10,234,312 of NC_084550.2, forward strand.
TACATTCGGGTAGTCTTGTGTAATGCAGTATTTTGTGTCTATTTAGGTATGGTTAACCTGAGTGCTGAAATCGTGGGAAAAATATATGTTCTTAGCGCGCCTGAAATGGGCTGTCTGCACTCTCAAAGTGCATGTTGTTGCCAAATGTATTTCATATGCTGTAAACCTAGTTCATAGTTGCTAGTTTCCTTTAATGCCAAACAAAGACATACCAATCGTTGGTGAGAAGGCGATCGCCGAATTCGTCCTCTCTTTCTCCCGTGTCGCTGGCTGTCGTGTCGTTTTCGTCGGTTTCGCTTGCATACGGTTCAAACCGATATGGCTCAATAGCTTCAGTTTCTTCTTCAATTTCGTTTTCGCTACCTGCCTCCACACTACAACCATCCGTTTCAATACATGCGTAATCTGTTGAATCGCTTAAACCGCTGAAATCCGAGTCTGAATCCGAGCTAATGTCGCTATACCTTGCTGTTCTATCCGCCATGTTTGTTTGTATTGGCATCACTGTGTGACGTCACAGGAAAATGGACGGGTGTATATAACGATGGTTAAAATCGGGCACTTTGAAGCTTTTTTTAGGGATATTGCGTGATGGGTAAAATTTTGAAAAAAACTTCGAAAAATAAAATAAGTCACTGGGAACTGATTTTTAATGGTTTTAACCCTTCTGAAAATGTGATAATGTTCCCCTTTAATCACAAGTGTCTCAAAGGGCTGCACAAGCCACAACGACATCCTCGGCTCAGATCCCACATCAGGGCAAGTAAAAACTCAACCCTATGGGATACAATGAGAAACCTTGGAGGGGACCGCAGATGTGGACTCTGACTGTGTTACTCTCTGCATTTGACCCATCCCCTTGTTCCACCCTCTGGGAGGTGAGGGGCCGCGCCCGGGAATCAGGGGAGTGAACCCAAAACCTTTTGCCTCCAAAGGCCTCTTGAGGTGCCCAGAAATTCCCACCTGTAGTCTATACCATAGCTTTGTAAAAGGAGCGGTGTTCCAGCTGATGTCAAGTCACAGGCACGAATCGAGAGCAGCAATAGACAAAGAAAACGGTATATTGAATGGCAGGTTTAACTTCGAATCCCTGGCATGTCGCTCTCTCCTCTAAACCAAAGTTATTTCCATCCACTGTTGCTGTGAGCCATCACTGGAGTTCCTAGCTGCTAGTAGCAGCAGCGTTGCCAAGTCCGCATATTAAAAGCGGGTTTTTTCTCTAAAGACTTTGCAAAGTTGGTGAGGTGCTGGCTGTGGATTTTTTGGCTTGTTTTTGAGTATGTGGGGCTTGATTTTCTGTCCCCACATTTAAGGAAAACACGACTGCGCCGGTAGATCCATTGTCCTTTTTTACACCATTCCTGGGACTTGGCACACCACCAAATAGCGCAAAGGCAAATTGCAAATGATGAATGTGCAACTACGCCCAGACTGACAGCGTTAATAGAATATGTTGTGTTCACCTGACGTCACATCCGGCTCATTAAAGGGGAACATTATCACAATTTCAGAAGGGTTAAAACCATTAAAAATCAGTTCCCAGTGGCGTATTTTATTTTTCGACGTTTTTTTCAAAATTTCACCCATCACGCAATATCCCTAAAAAAAGCTTCAAAGTGCCTGATTTTAACCATCGTTATATACACCCGTCCATTTTCCTGTGACGTCACATAGTGACAAACATGGCGGATAGAACAGCAAATTATAGCGACATTAGCTCGGATTCAGACTCGGATTTCAGCGGCTTAAGCGATTCAACAGATTACGCATGTATTGAAACGGATGGTTGTAGTGTGGAGGCAGGTAGCGAAAACGAAATTGAAGAAGAAACTGAAGCTATTGAGCCATATCGGTTTAAACCGTATGCAAGCGAAACTGACGAAAACGACACGACAGCCAGCGACACGGGAAAAAGCGAGGACGAATTTGGCGATCGCCTTCTAACCAACGATTGGTATGTGTTTGTTTGGCATTAAAGGAAACTAACAACTATGAACTAGGTTTACAGCATATGAAATACATTTGGCAACAACATGCACTTTGAGAGTGCAGACAGCCCATTTCAGGCGCGCTAAGAACATATATTTTTCCACGATTTCAGCACTCAGGTTAACCATACCTAAATAGACACACAATACTGCATTACACAAGACTACCCGAATGTACTCGAATGATTGAAAAAAATAAATGTTTTTAAGCTAAATTATTGGTAAACACAGTTTATGTATAATAATTTACGTAAAGCCGCGAGTAATGAATAAAGTTTTCTTCAATTAATATATTCTGTAGACATACCCTCATCCGCTCTCTTTTCCTGAAAGCTGATCTGTCCAGTTTTGGAGTTGATGTCAGCATCTGCTTTGAGTGTCGCAGGATATCCACACATTCTTGCCATCTCTGACGTAGCATAGCTTTCGTCGGTAAAGTGTGCGGAACAAACGACTGACCATTTCGTCGGCTTTCCCCACAGCCTCGTATTTTGAACAAATTTCGTCCAATTTCTTGCCACTTTCGCATCTTTGGGCCACTGGTGCAACTTGAATCCGTCCCTGTTCGTGTTGTTACACCCTCCGACAACACACCGACGAAAGTGAGAAAATGGCGGATTGCTTCCGAGAGCGAATAATAGAAAGGCGTTTAATTCGCCAAAATTCACCCATTTAGAGTTCGGAAATCGGTTAAAAAAATATATGGTCTTTTTTCTGTAACATCAAGGTATATATTGACGCTTACATAGATCTGGTGATAATGTTCCCCTTTAACTGTGCGAAGCTCAAAGTGGTGGCTGGGCCAGCGTCTGTTTAGCGTAGTTTTTGCCTCTCTCGAAGAAAAAAGCCCTTAACTTGCATTGTTTTAGGCTGTTGGAATCGTTCAAATCGTGAAAAGAATAAAAGTTTCTTCAGAGTTCCACAATTGCTTTACGAAATATTACGAAAGACGATGAGAAAAATACTCCAGACCAAGGGAGCAGAGTCGATGAATGCACAAGTTTGCACTGATCACTTTTTCAAAGGTTTGTTTGATGTACTTCTAAAGTTTAGTATTTATAATTTAAGTATTATCTTGGTATTATTTGCATTTTATCTTGTTTTTGGAGTTCTTTAAAAAAAAACAAATTTTTGCAACGAGTGTTTCATAAAGCACCAACTCGGCGAGTTTAAATAAAAGACAGAAAATGTGAGCAAAACCTAAAAGAGTTAAAGGGTAACATTATCACCAGACCTATGTAAGCGTCAATATATACCTTGATGTTGCAGAAAAAAGACCATATATTTTTTTAACCGATTTCCGAACTCTAAATGGGTGAATTTTGGCGAATTAAACGCCTTTCTAATATTCGCTCTCGGAGCGATGACGTCACAACGTGGCGTCACATCGGGAAGCAATCCGCCATTTTCTCAAACACCGAGTCAAATCAGCTCTGTTATTTTCCGTTTTTTCGACTGTTTTCCGTACCTTGGAGACATCATGCCTTGTCGGTGTGTTGTCGGAGGGTGTAACAACACGAACAGGGACGGATTCAAGTTGCACCAGTGGCCCAAAGATGCGAAAGTGGCAAGAAATTGGACGTTTGTTCCGCACACTTTACCGACGAAAGCTATGCTACGACAGAGATGGCAAGAATGTGTGGATATCCTGCGACACTCAAAGCAGATGCATTTCCAACGATAAAGTCAAAGAAATCTGCCGCCAGACCCCCATTGAATCTGCCAGAGTGTGTGAGCAATTCAGGGACAAAGGACCTCGCTAGCACGGCAAGCAATGGCGGCAGTTTGTTCCCGCAGACGAGCGAGCTAAACCCCCTATCGACCCTAGCTTCCCTGGCCTGCTGACATCAACTCCAAAACTGGACAGATCAGCTTTCAGGAAAAGAGCGCGGATGAGGGTATGTCTACAGAATATATTAATTGATGAAAATTGGGCTGTCTGCACTCTCAAAGTGCATGTTGTTGCCAAATGTATTTCATATGTTGTAAACCTAGTTCATAGTTGTTAGTTTCCTTTAATGCCAAACAAACACATACCAATCGTTGGTTAGAAGGCGATTGCCGAATTCGTCCTCGCTTTCTCCCGTGTCGCTGGCTGTCGTGTCGTTTTCGTCGGTTTCGCTTGCATACGGTTCAAACCGATATGGCTCAATAGCTTCAGTTTCTTCTTCAATTTCGTTTTCGCTACCTGCCTCCACACTACAACCATCCGTTTTAATACATTCGTAATCTGTTGAATCGCTTAAGCCGCTGAAATCCGAGTCTGAATCCGAGCTAATGTCGCTATAGCTTGCTGTTCTATCCGCCATGTTTGTTTGTGTTGGCTTCACTATGTGACGTCACAGGAAAATGGACGGGTGTTTATAACGATGGTTAAAATCAGGCACTTTGAAGCTTTTTTTAGGGATATTGCGTGATGGGTAAAATTTTGAAAAAATCTTCGAAAAATAAAATAAGCCACTGGGAACTGATTTTTAATGGTTTTAACCATTCTGAAATTGTGATAATGTTCCCCTTTAAGCTTTCACCAAAGACAACAATCATAAATGAAGCTTTCAGCACATACTCAATGTTGACATCTGTAGTTATATTTTGATAAAGACGCGGGAAAATACGCATACTCGCAACCACAACAAACATGCCTGTAGACACGAAGTTAAATCATGAAATTGTTTCGGTTTGTACAGGGGAAGAAGACGGCACAGACAACAGGGACGCCGTTGAACTCCATGTTTATTTATATATATGAACAATATATATAAATAAGAAATAATAATAATAATAAACAAGGGAATAAAGTGTGACTAATCCAAAAGTGTATAATATGCGACTATGTGTAGGAATTTGATGAGGAGTGTTACCCGCAGTGTTGAGCGAGAGGCGGAAGTCCAAGAGGGGCAAGGCTGGCTCGGTGGTCCGTGAGCAGATGTGAGGTCGAGGGGAGGAGAGAGGCGTCAAAGTCCGTGTCCGGGGGAGAGGTCGAGATCCAAGAGACAGCCAGGGAAGCAGAGGGAATACAGGGAGACGAGACACACAGCTCATGACGTGGGAAAGGAGGTATGCTGCTGGAAGGCGACAAGGAGGACACTGTCAGGCTTGTCCCTGACAGTTTGGTTAAGTTTTAATTTTTCCTCTGTTTTATTTCCTGTCAGCACTCTTAATTTGGTTCAGTTTCCTGTTTGTCTCTCTGAGTACTGTCCCCTCAGCTGTGGCTTATTGGCACCTGGCCACACCTGGTGTCAATCAGCCAGCTGCTATTTATACCTGCCTTCCCCTCCAGTCACTGCTGGATTATTGTCATTTCTACCTGTCGTGTCGTGTCGATATCGTTACAGCTACTCCCTGTCGTGCTACTACTTGTCCTTGTACCTGTCGTCGTAGCGGTAAGCTGTTCCTGTTAGCTATTTGTAGTTTGCTTTCTCCTAGCTCTTTTGTTTCGTGTTTTTCTTGTTAGCCATTAGCTGTTTCCAGTTTTTTTCTGTTTGCTGGTTCCTGTTTTCAGTTTTGGCTATTCATAGTTCCTGGTTTGTCTTTTCTTTATTTTTCTTTTGGACATTAAACCATGTTTTCTTTCACCAAGCCTGCCTTCTCTGCATCTTGGGGTTCGTCACCAACAACAAACTCTGACAGACACGAGACAATTGAACACGGCGGGGGAGAAAACAGAGAGAGAAAAGAGTGCATAGAGTGAGATATGTTCGGCTTACTGTACAGGACAGGTCGCTACGTTCGGGCCCAGTGCTGATAACTTCCACATTTTCAAATTTACATTGTGGAAGAGGAAAAAAAGCAACCTTTCTGTCAAATACCGCATGAAAATTGTTGGGTTTTGGCATCTTATTTGCGCAGCTTTCTTACTCGTTTTTATTCACTTTACAAGAAATCCAATTGGCAAACTGCGCGGTCGGTCTTAAGGCTTTTGTACGGCGCGTAAGTTTGTTGAAATAAAAAGTGTTTGTTTCTTTCCTGTCAGTCGTTTTTTTTTGTTAATACTGAGCTCGCAGCAGCCAGCGTCATCTCACAAGATCCTCGGGTGATTGATGATCGCTAATTTTAGGCCCATTTTTTTAATGCCTGGCTGGCGACCGACTGACACACCCTCCGCGATCGACCGGTAGCTCGTGATCGACGTAATGGTCGCCCATGGAGTAGATGGACAAAGTGTAGGTATAGAGAGAAAATAGGAGAAAGTTCCCTTTGTTTGACATTGTTCTCCACCTAGTTTAGTGATTCCCAGAGCTAAAAAACAAGTCTGCGGGCTATAGAGCGTTTTCTATTCGGGCTCCAGTACTCTGGAATGCCCTCCCGGTAACAGTGAGAGATGCTCCCTCAGTAGAAGCATTTAAGTCCCATCTTAAAACTAATTTGTATACTCTAGCCTTTAAATAGAACCCCCTCTTAGACCAGTTGATCTCCTTCGTGGGGAGGGTGGGCACAGATTCGGTGACCACAGATGCCGCGCTAACTGTCCAAAGTGGGGACCCAGGATGGACCACTCGTCTGTGCATCAGTTGGGGACGTCTCTGCGCTGCTGACCTGTCTCCACTCAAGATGATCTGCTGCTTGCCCCACTATGGACTGGACTCTCACACTATTATGTTAGATCCACTATGAACTGGACTCTCACACTATTATGTTAGATCCACTATGAACTGGACTCTCACACTCTTATGTTAGATCCACTATGGACTGGACTCTCACACTATTGTGTTAGATCCACTATGGACTGGACTCTCACAATATTATGTTAGATCCACTATGGACTGGACTCTCAGTATTATGTTAGATCCACTATAGACTGGACTCTCACTATTACGTTAGATACACTATGGACTGGACTCTCACTATGTTTGATCCACTATAGACTGGACTCTCACTATTATGTTAGATCCACTATGGACTGGACTCTCACAATATTATGTTAGATCCACTATGGACTAGACTCTCCCACTATTATGTTAGATCCACTATGGACTGGACTCTCACTATTATGTTAGATCCACTATAGACTGGACTCTCACAATATTATGTTAGATCCACTATAGACTGGACTCTCACTATTATGTTAGATCCACTATAGACTGGACTCTCACTATTATGTTAGATCCACTATGGACTGGACTCTCACTATTATGTTAGATCCACTATGGACTGGACTCTCACTATTATGTTATATCCACTATAGACTGGACTCTCACTATTACGTTAGATCCACTATGGACTGGACTCTCACTATGTTGGATCCACTATAAACTGGACTCTCACTATTATGTTAGATCCACTATGGACTGGACTCTCACAATATTATGTTAGATCCACTATGGACTGGACTCTCACTATTATGTTAGATCCACTATAGACTGGACTCTCACTATTACATTAGATCCACTATGGACTGGACTCTCACTATGTTGGATCCACTATAGACTGGACTCTCACTATTATGTTAGATCCACTATGGACTGGACTCTCACAATATTATGTTAGATCCACTATGGACTAGACTCTCACACTATTATGTTAGATCCACTATGGACTGGACTCTCACTATTATGTTAGATCCACTATAGACTGGACTCTCACTAATACATTAGATCCACTATGGACTGGACTCTCACTATGTTGGATCCACTATAGACTGGACTCTCACTATTATGTTAGATCCACTATGGACTGGACTCTCACAATATTATGTTAGATCCACTATGGACTAGACTCTCACACTATTATGTTAGATCCACTATGGACTGGACTCTCACTATTATGTTAGATCCACTATAGACTGGACTCTCACAATATTATATTAGATCCACTATAGACTGGACTCTCACTATTATGTTAGATCCACTATAGACTGGACTCTCACTATTATGTTAGATCCACTATGGACTGGACTCTCACAATATTATGTTAGATCCACTATGGACTGGACTCTCACACTATTATGTTAGATCCACTATGGACTGGACTCTCACAATATTATGTTAGATCCACTATGGACTAGACTCTCACACTATTATGTTAGATCCACTATGGACTGGACTCTCACTATTATGTTAGATCCACTATGGACTGGACTCTCACAATATTATGCTAGATCCATTATGGACTGGACTCTCACAATATTATGCTAGATCCATTATGGACTGGACTCTCACAATATTATGCTAGATCCAGTTATGGACTGGACTCTCACAATATTATGCTAGATCCAATTATGGACTGGACTCTCACAATATTATGCTAGATCCAATTATGGACTGGACTCTCACACTATTATGTTAGATCCACTATGAACTGGACTCTCTCACTATTATGTTAGATCCACTATGGACTGGACTCTCACAATATTATGTTAGATCCACTATGGACTAGACTCTCACACTATTATGTTAGATCCACTATGGACCGGACTCTCACTATTATGTTAGATCCACTATAGACTGGACTCTCACAATATTATGTTAGATCCACTATAGACTGGACTCTCACTATTATGTTACATCCACTATAGACTGAACTCTCACTATTATGTTAGATCCACTATGAACTGGACTCTCACACTCTTATGTTAGATCCACTATGGACTGGACTCTCACACTATTGTGTTAGATCCACTATGGACTGGACTCTCACAATATTATGTTAGATCCACTATGGACTGGACTCTCACTATTATGTTAGATCCACTATAGACTGGACTCTCACTATTACGTTAGATCCACTATGGACTGGACTCTCACTATGTTGGATCCACTATAGACTGGACTCTCACTATTATGTTAGATCCACTATGGACTGGACTCTCACAATATTATGTTAGATCCACTATGGACTAGACTCTCCCACTATTATGTTAGATCCACTATGGACTGGACTCTCACTATTATGTTAGATCCACTATAGACTGGACTCTCACAATATTATGTTAGATCCACTATAGTCTGGACTCTCACTATTATGTTAGATCCACTATAGACTGGACTCTCACTATTATGTTAGATCCACTATGGACTGGACTCTCACTATTATGTTATATCCACTATAGACTGGACTCTCACAATATTATGTTAGATCCACTATAGTCTGGACTCTCACTATTATGTTAGATCCACTATAGACTGGACTCTCACTATTATGTTAGATCCACTATGGACTGGACTCTCACTATTATGTTATATCCACTATAGACTGGACTCTCACTATTACGTTAGATCCACTATGGACTGGACTCTCACTATGTTGGATCCACTATAGACTGGACTCTCACTATTATGTTAGATCCACTATGGACTGGACTCTCACATTATTATGTTAGATCCACTATGGACTGGACTCTCACTATTATGTTAGATCCACTATAGACTGGACTCTCACAATATTATGTTAGATCCACTATGGACTGGACTCTCACACTATTATGTTAGATCCACTATGAACTGTACTCTCACACTATTATGTTAGATCCACTATGGACTGGACTCTCACAATATTATGTTAGATCCACTATGGACTAGACTCTCACACTATTATGTTAGATCCACTATAGACTGGACTCTCACAATATTATGTTAGATCCACTATAGTCTGGACTCTCACTATTATGTTAGATCCACTATAGTCTGGACTCTCACTATTATGTTAGATCCACTATAGACTGGACTCTCACTATTATGTTAGATCCACTATGGACTGGACTCTCACTATTATGTTATATCCACTATAGACTGGACTCTCACTATTACGTTAGATCCACTATGGACTGGACTCTCATTATGTTGGATCCACTATAGACTGGACTCTCACTATTATGTTAGATCCACTATGGACTGGACTCTCACAATATTATGTTAGATCCACTATGGACTAGACTCTCACACTATTATGTTAGATCCACTATGGACTGGACTCTCACTATTATGTTAGATCCACTATAGACTGGACTCTCACAATATTATGTAAGATCCACTATAGACTGGACTCTCACTATTATGTTAGATCCACTATGGACTGGACTCTCACACTATTATGTTAGATCCACTATGAACTGTACTCTCACACTATTATGTTAGATCCACTATGAACTGGACTCTCACACTCTTATGTTAGATCCACTATGGACTGGACTCTCACAATATTATGCTAGATCCACTCGACGTCCATTGCACCGGTATTAATGGAGGAATCCTCCGGTCCATTCTAGATACACTTTTTTTCGAAAGATGCTGTCATTTCAATAGATTTTTAGTAAAACGGAAGAAAAATGGATTCCTGGTCCAGTCCACTCACTCATGTTAAAGGCAGACTGCCACATTTATTTAGCTAACAAGACAAGCAATCGACCTGAGCACGGACAGCTCGTGTGTCATCTTCAGAGTCTAACTGACGTGGAATAACATCGTAAAGCTGTAACAGTATGTACTACCAGAGCTAGATTTGTGTTGCCAACAAAAAGGTGCGGCGCCACCAGATGCAAACAGAACACTGGCGGGTTGTGAAAAGCCGCGTATGAACTCAAGCGGCGATTGATTTTCTGCTAAAAGCTTTTATTCACTGAGGAGAATACTTCTGGTATGTTGCCAAAGAAATCTGGTAAAAGCCCAATCCATCACATTGCTAGCTAGCTCCACATTATGAGGATAAAGGCGGAGACAGCATTATTTGTTGTTTAACAGGAAATGTACACTGTTGGTCTGAGACCTCAACTGTTGTCTGTAATGAAACTCTTTCACGCTGATTTGAGTTGAGTTTGTGTTTAATTCGAACATGCATGCATACAACATGATACATCACAATTTCCAGTTTCTCTATTCAACATGTTCGAAAAGGAGTAGGAAGAAGCAGAGCTTATTTAATCCTACCCCTTTTCCCTTTACATAGCAGTTGCTAAAACTTGTGTTCACTTCCGGTTCTCAATTAATTCACAATATACTCCATAAGTAATCACAATAAAAATAAATAAATACTGTGGAGAATGTTCTTTCTTTATTCATAGCCATGTTTAGATCAACTAGTACCTTTCCATTGTATATTCTGTATACCAGTTTTTCTTTGTCTACATAGGTCTGTTTAGTGTTTTAGACATTGGGATTTGAAGAAGATACATCCCCCTCCTTGCCTTATCAGTGTTGGGGGCTGCTTTCCTTTTCAAGGAGTAGTTTTTTTCCGTTTGAAGGTTAGAACAATTTGAGAAGCCGGTATGAATGTATTGGTCTGGGCTGTTCTCCTGAAGCTTCAGTAAAATGTGATAATATTCCTATTCTGTCTTGATGGTCCTTCTTACTCAGCATATATGTCATCGAAATAATTTGGGATTGACCAGTGACTTAAATTCCCTGGGAGGAAAAGCTGGTCAGATGCAACAATACATAATAAATAGTGAAGTAGGTTATATTTCTTATGGTGAGATAGGTAAGATTATCTAGAAAATGAATAGATGGATGAAATAAATTCATAATGTTTATCATGGTTCTTCTTCTTTGTACCTTATAAACACTTTACGTTTGAAGAGTTTCTCAAAGTGGATTATTTTAGTACATTGTTTGATTTCTTTGCTTAATCCATTCCATAATTTAATTCCACATACTGATATACTGAAGGTCTTAAGTGTTGTACGTGCATACAAATGTTTTAAATTACATTTTTATCTAAGATTATATTTGTCCTCTTTTTTTTTAAGAAGAATTGTTGTAGTAGCTAGCTAGCCATGTCCTAAAGCACCTCTTTCTGAGGGCGTTTCAGTGTTATAACTTCACCTTTATCGTTAGTTTTTAAGCCAAAATGTGTCCGTTTTTCCCTTTTCTGTCTACACACCGTGTCTGTTTGTAAGCACTCCGTGATTGTGCGCTGCCGAACATGCTCATCTAGTCGTAAACCAGCAATGACACGACGTGACGACGACGGTGGGGCGGAAGGGGTGTGGGACCGGTACTTTTTAGAGGCGGTATAGTACCGAATATGATTTATTTGTATCGCGGTACTATACTGATACCGGTATATTGTACAGCCCTACTACTAAATAATAAAAGTATGTTTAAATTTGTGCTGATATCGTATCGCATTGGAAGTGAAAAAGGTTTATCGCGACATGTTAGCCCGTCTTGGTAACATTTTTTCTTGAAAGAGGTTGTGCTCAGACAGGGAAAAGGTTATTCTTTTATTGTATTGTCTTTATTCTTCCATTTCTAAAAGGCATGCGAGGAGAAGAGGAGCAGACAGAAAATAGTGGCAAATGGGATTGAGATACTAAAAGGGAGGGAACGATCAAAACTGAGTACTGTGAGGTCGTTTGTAAAGATTTCTCTGAACGGAAGAGCTCACAGACAGACAAAGATTATTTATCTGTTTTACTCGCCCCGCCTCTTACTTTATTACAACTCACACAGACTATTCATCAGCATAATGCTTTTAACCAATTATACCTGATTTGATCTGGCCGCCTAAGCTAATTTAATAGATATGCTCCCTGATTTATAAGGGTCTGTTTATCAATAGGAAGCCCGATGTCCAAATGGGCGATAAGGTGCTTGGAAGGGTCTCAGAACTCACTATTATACACACGGGTTTAACAGTGCATGTATTTGGAATCAGATTATTAGGTACAAAACATTCAGTACAGTACAGTACAGAGGCAAACAGGTTTTTTACACAGTACACATTAAAGAAGTGTCAGTGTAAAATATCAAGATACAGTAGGTCAGGTTTGTTCAACTGTCGCTGAACATCGCCCGAATAGGCTTGATGAAACCATTCATCAATCCATCCAAAATTAAACTCAGCAGCCGATATTAACAATAAAAAGCAAAATTTTTGTTTCGTCTGACCACAGAACTTTCCTCCAGATGGTCTTATCTTTGTCCATGTGATGTCAGATGAAACAAAAATTGAGCTGTTTGGCCACAATACCCAGAAAATGTGAGGCCTTTAATCCCAGGAACACCAAACCTACCGTTAAGCATGGTGGTGTTAGTATTATGCTCTGGGCCTGTTTTGCTGCCAATGGAACTGGTGCTTTACAGAGAGTAAATGGGGACAATGAAAAAGGAGGATTGCCTCCAAATTCTTCAGGACAACCTAAGATCATCAGCCCGGAGGTTGGGTCTTGGGCGCAGTTGGGTGTTCCAACAGGACAATGACCCCCAAACACATGTCAAAAGTGGTAAAGGAATGGCTAAATCAGGCTAGAATTAAAGGAGAACATTATCACAATTTCAGAAGGGTTAAAACCATTAAAAATCAGTTCCCAGTGGCTTATTTTATTTTTCGAAGTTTTTTTCAAAATTTTACCCATCACGCAATACCCCTAAAAAAAGCTTCAAAGTGCCTGCTTTTAACCATCGTTATATACACCCGTCCATTTTCCTGTGACGTCACACAGTGATGCCAATACAAACAAACATGGCGGAAAGAACAGCAAGGTGTAGCGACATTAGCTCGGATTCAGACTCCGATTTCAGCGGCTTAAGGGATTCAACATATTACGCATGTATTGAAACGGATGGTTGTAGTGTGGAGGCAGGTAGCGAAAACGAAATTGAAGAAGAAACTGAAGCTGTTGAGCCATATCGGTTTGAACCGTATGCAAGCGAAACCGACGAAAACGACACGACAGCCAGCGACACGGGAGAAAGCGAGGACGAATTCGGCGATCGCCTTCTAACCAACGATTGGTATGTGTTTGTTTGGCATTAAAGGAAACTAACAACTATGAACTAGGTTGACAGCATATGAAATACATTTGGCAACAACATGCACTTTGAGAGTGCAGACAGCCCAATTTTCATCAATTAATATATTCTGTAGACATACCCTCATCCGCTCTCTTTTCGTGAAAGCTGATCTGTCCAGTTTTGGAGTTGATGTCAGCAGGCCAGGGAAGCTAGGGTCGATATTCTTCTATGCCATCTCTGTCGTAGCATAGCTTTCGTCGGTAAAGTGTGCGGAACAAACGTCCAATTTCTTGCCACTTTCGCATCTTTGGGCCACTGGTGCAACTTGAATCCGTCCCTGTTCGTGTTGTTACACCCTCCGACAACACACCGACGAGGCATGATGTCTCCAAGGTACGGAAAACAGTCGAAAAAACGGAAAATAACAGGGCTTATTTGACTCGGTGTTTGTAATGTGTTTGAGAAAATGGCGGATTGCTTCCCGATGTCACGTCGCGTTGTGACTTCATTGCTCCGAGAGCGAATATTAAGAAAGGCGTTTAATTCGCCAAAATTCACCCATTTAGAGTTCGGAAATCGGTTAAAAAAAATATGGTCTTTTTTCTGCAACATCAAGGTATATATTGACGCTTACATAGGTCTGGTGATAATGTTCCCCTTTAAGGTTTTAGAATCTGGACAATGCTGAAGAAACAAGTCCATGTCAGGAAAACCCAACAAATTTAGCTGAACTGCACCAATTTTGTCAAGAGGAGTGGTCAACAATTCAACCAGAAGCTTGCCAGAAGCTTGTGGATGGCTACCAAAAGCGCCTTATTGCAGTGAAACTTGCCAAGGGACATGTGACCAAATATTAACATTGCTGTATGTATACTTTTGACCCAGCACATTTGATCACATGTTCAGTAGACCTATAATAAATTCATGAAAGAACCAAACTTCATGAATGTTTTTGTGACTAGTCTGGGTTTGGAGGTTGCCAGGAGAACAGTACATTTCAAACTGCATTGTGCCGAGTGTGAAATTTGGTGGAGGAGGAATTATGGTGTGGGGTTGTTTTTCAGGAAGTGGGCTTGGCCCTTAGTTCCAGTGAAAGGAAATTTGAATGATCCCGGATACTAAATTATTTTTGGGCAATTCCATGCTCCCAACCTTGTGGGAATAGTTTGGAGCGGGCCCCTTCCTCTTCCAACATGACTGTGCACCAGTGCACAAAGCAAGGTCCATAAAGACATGGATGACAGAGTCTGGTGTGGATGAACTTGACTGGCCTGCACAGAGTCCTGACCTGAACACGATAGAACACCTTTTGGGATGAATTAGAACGGAGACTGAGAGCCAGGCCTTCTCGACCAACATCAGTGTGTGACCTCACCAATGCGCTTTTTGGAAGAATAGTGGAAAATTCCTATAAACACACTCCGCAACCTTGTGGACAGCCCTTCCCAGAAGATTTGAAGCTGTAATAACTGCAAATGGTGGACCGACATCATATTGAACCCTTTGGGAAAATATATATATATATATATATATATATATATATATACAATAAAATGTTATAATTAAAGCTATTTATTATTTTTTATTTTGACTAAGAAAAAGGTTTTAATATATGATAGCATAATAGTTGCATTATTTGATATTAAAGTTGAAAAATTATGCAACACATACTTTTTTTGGTCAAAAACGAAAGAACGATTACATTCAGTCTGTGATGAGGTGGCGACTTGTCCAGGGTGTACACCGCCTTCCGCCCGATTGTAGTTGAGATAGGCTCCAGCGCCCCCTTCAACCCTGAAGGGAATAAGTGGTAGAAAATGGATGGATGGATGGATTACATTCAGTAAGAAAAAGATATACAATACTTTCATACTATTTAAAATCTTTCGTGGGCCACATTAAATGACGCAGTGGGCCAGATGTGGCTCCTGGACCTTGAGTTTGACACCTGTGGTCTTAATAGTTGGTGACTCGAGTAAGTACTGTAGCAAGAGGAAATTTAATTTCTATATATTGCCCTTTGATGATAATTGCTGAAATGTGAGGAGTCGACTCCATTACTTAATTTTGTTGTTCCATTGTGTTTTTTTTTTTTTTTTTTAGCCCTTTCAAGCAATTTCTTCCATGGCCTACCTTTTTACCCCCTTTGCTATGTTTGTTTGTCTCTAGCTTTACTTGGCAGCATCCTCCCCACCGTGCTCAGTCCATTATATCTTCTTCTATTCATCTTTTACCTGCATAATGTGCACTCTCCACCCCAATACACACTCTACTCATGCACTTATACTCTCTCTCACTCACACACACACATACTGGTTATCATTTGGAATGGGGACCAAGTTTTTGATCATCACTTGTGGGGACCACCCTTTCGACAGGTTGTGGAGGCATAAAAAAAATTATGTAAAATGGCCACTGCCCAGTTAGCTCATACACGTCTTTAAATCTCTGGATTGATGAAGTAATGTGCTGATCATTCTTACTGGGGACCCTAGGGGAAAAAGAGTTAATATGGTCCATGGGGGCCAAATTTAAATCATTTTGCATAAATCACACACATTTGTACGACCAGGTACAGGTGATTAAGGTACAGGGACCAGGTGGAATAAGTGTGAGCAGAGCAGCGAGTGCAGTACCAGCTACAGCCCGATGAGGGGGCTGCTGTGCAAATGTCTCACACTCAAACTAAATTCTTGGGAATAATAATTGATCACAAATTATGTTGGAAACCGCATATTGAATATATAAAGGGAAAAATATCCAAATCCATTGCTATTCTTTATAAGGTAAGACACATGCTGAATAAGAAATGTCTGCATATGATGTATTATTATTTTATTTTTCCATATTTAACATATTGTGTTGAAGTTTGGGGAAATGTTTATAGAACAAACATAGACCCAATAATTAAACTTCAAAAAAGGGTCATTAGAATAATAAACAAAACGTGCTACTATGAACATACCAATCCATTATTTATAAGTTCTAATGAGTTAACATTTTCAGATATTGTGTTTTTAAAAACAATGGAAATTATGTTTCGAGTAAAGAACAACAGCCTTCCAGCTTGTATTCTTAAGTTATTTCAATTAAGAGGAGAAAACTATCATTTACGGGGGATATTGATTTTTGAAATAGGTAAAGTAAGAACGAATACAAAATACAAATGTATTTCAGTTTTAGGAGTTAAATGCTGGAACAAGCTCTGTGATGAGTTGACGACATGTAGTTCTTTGTTAAGGTTTAAGAAAACCTTGAAAGGTGAAATAATTGAAAATTATAAAAAATAGTAACAATTACTTTCATCCCATTTATTATTATTTTTTTTTTAACGATGTTCCAGGCAATCTTATTTTCAGTGAATGTATAGGATATGCAAATATAAGCTTTGGTTTCAGTCTATTCCTTTTTCGGTCGTTCTTTTTATTTTATTTTATTTTTGTGTGTAAATGTGTATGATTGTTAAATATGTATAATCTGTACTGTTAAACTGGTCACACAAAATGGTTGATGGTTGATTATATGACCGAAATAAACTTATTTCATTCATTCATTCATTTTATGGGCCAAAGCTTAAAAATCACTGACTATCATTTAAAAAGGCTTCCCTTTAGGGGACCTGTTTTTTTGTCCCCATACCGCATGCTTGCCAACCTTGAGACCTCCGATTTCTGGAGGCGGGGGGCGTGGTCGGGGTGGGGCGGGGCGTTGTTGGGGGCGTGGTTAAGAGGGGAGGAGTATATTGACAGCTAGAATTCACCAAGTCAAGTATTTCATACATATATATATATATATATATATATATATATATACTGTATATCTACATCCTGAAAATATGCAAACAAAACTGTGTTTAGATAATTGATACTTCAAACTTGCATAAATAAATATTAAGGAATATAACATAACTTGGCTTCTGAGAGCTTCAAAATGTAATGAATAGAATGCTAAAGTTGTTGATAAACAAGCAATTGTTTTAATAATTAAATATGGTCATTTTAAATGAATTATTATGATAATTTAAAATTAATTATTTCAAATGTTTATTTTAATGTATAATTCTTGTCATGTCTGTGTGATCATGTTTTTGTTTTGGTCATGTACGGTTTTGTTTTTGGACTTTTTGTGCACTTTTGTTTTGTCACCTGTTTTCGTTAATCATGTCTGTAGTATTTAAGTTCATTGTTTTCAGTTTGTCTTTCTGGTGACATCCCACAATTATGCTCTGCACATTTCTGACACTTGATTTCATGTCCATCGTTCATGCTGCTCCTTTTAGTCCATGCTAAGTAAGTTTTGTTTATTAATGCTATAGTCTTTTGGTTTCATAGTTTGTTCTCCGCCACTGTGCGCGCTTTTCGTTTGTACTTTATTTTGATATATTAAATAAATCATGTATTTACATTCCCGTCTCGCCCGAGCCAACTTTCCGTTGCATTCCGGAAAAGCAAACACCCAGGACCAAGTTATTACAATTCTATGGCTGGATGTAATAAGGAATCCGAAAAAATACAAATAAAAATACAATTAATTTTGATGTTTTTAGCAAAATATAGTAAAAATGTATTTATTTTTAATTTTTTTTTAATTAATAAATATATTTATTTTTAGGTAAGATAAACATAATAATACAATGTATCTCTAGTCTGGATGATTTAGTTCTTGTCACCCTGTTGTCCTCCCGTCATGAAAAAAGGCTGTCCTCACTCAGGTCCGCATGGAGCTGGAGGGGGCGTGGCCTCCAGCTCCGGCTGGAAATCGGGAGATTTTCGGGAGAATATTTGTCCCGGGAGGTTTTCGGGAGAGGCGCTGAATTTCGGGAGTCTCCCGGAAAATTCGGGAGGGTTGGCAAGTATGCCATACCGTCAGAGGTCCCCTAAAGGTGACTGTGTAAACAGAGCAATGTCCCCATTAAGTAAGCATTGCCAGAACACACACACACACACACACACACACACACACACACACACACACACACACACACACACACACACACATACACCCCGTTCAGTTCCGCTTGCAGCTTGTCAGTGTGTGACTGATTGATTACTACCCAGAAGGCTCGGTATTGTTGATGTCAGGAACAGGACAGGTACCCCCAGACCACAGGGGGTGCCTAAAGATTGATGTCTCTCTCTCTTTTACTCCCCCCTTGACGTCTTTCACTTTCTCTCCACATTTCCATCTTTTTATCGCCAGCCGCACTTTCACTCTCCTTGAACTCCCCCCCCATCCCCCGCGCACTGATCACTGACGGATCCCAAAGCCTTTTTTATTGGAATACATATTTTTCTTCCGACAGCACTCAGATATAGGCTAATGGCTGTTAGTCGGATGTCAGTGTTCTCCGGCTTTTAAATTCTTACCTGACAGCTTTGACTTTATCTTAATGTACAACGGCCAAAGCGGAAAAATTGCACTTTTATATTTTATAGCAGTTATATTACTGATGTCACTGTTGTTTTGTGCAGCGAGCGCCCCAGATATTGTACTGTTAACGCTCTCATTGATACCATTATTGTTGTCTCTGTGGGTCTGGTCACAGGGAAGGTTTTGTTTTGGAGGCCCCCTTCTTTCTGCATTTCATGTTTTCATACTTTTTTTTATTTGTGTTGAACTATTTTTATACCCTTTGACTCAACCTTGAATTTAGTTTGATGTAGGGTTGTACGGTATGCCGGTATTAGTATAGTGCCGCTATACTAATGAAACATATTCGATACTATACCGCCTCTAAAAAGTAACGTTCCCCCACCCGTCACGTCGTGTCATGCAGACGAGCATGTTCGGCAGTGCACACACACAGATTACTTACAAGCAGACACAGTGTGTAGACAGAGAAGGGAGGACAGGGCTTGTGCAGCCCTTTGAGACACTCGTGATTTAGGGCTATATAAGTAAACATTGATTGATTGAGAACGGACAAGTTTTGGCCTAAAAACTAACGATAAATGTGAAGTTATTACACTGAAACACCCCCAGGAAGAGGTGCTTTAAAGGGGAACATTATCACCAGACCTATGTAAGCGTCAATATATACCTTGATGTTGCAGAAAAAAGACCATATTTTTTTAACCGATTTCCGAACTCTAAATGGGTGAATTTTGTCGAATTAAACGCCTTTCTAATATTCGCTCTCGGGAAGCAATCCGCCATTTTCTCAAACACCGAGTCAGCTCTGTTATTTTCCGTTTTTTCGACTTTTCCGTACCTTGGAGACATCATGCGTCGTCTGTGTGTTGTCGGAGGGTGTAACAACACGAACAGGGACGGATTCAAGTTGCACCAGTGGCCCAAAGATGCGAAAGTGGCAAGAAATTGGACGTTTGTTCCGCACACTTTAACGACGAAAGCTATGCTACGACAGAGATGGCAAGAATGTGTGGATATCCTGCGACACTCAAAGCAGATGCATTTCCAACGATAAAGTCAAAGAAATCTGCCGCCAGACCCCCATTGAATCTGCCGGAGTGTGTGAGCAATTCAGGGACAAAGGACCTCGGTAGCACGGCAAGAAATGGCGGCAATTTGTTCCCGCAGACGAGCGAGCTAAACCCCCTGGATGTCTTGGCTCACACCATCCCTTACGCCACCGAAAATGATCAAGAGAAGAATATCGACCCTAGCTTCCCTGGCCTGTTGACATGAGGGTATATCTACAGAATATATTAATTGATGAAAATTGGGCTGTCTGCACTCTCAAAGTGCATGTTGTTGCCAAATGTATTTCATATGCTGTAAACCTAGTTCATAGTTGTTAGTTTCCTTTAATGCCAAACAAACACATACCAATCGTTGGTTGGAAGGCGATCGCCGAATTCGTCCTCGCTTTCTCCCGTGTCGCTGGCTGTCGTGTCGTTTTCGTCGGTTTCGCTTGCATACGGTTCAAACCGATACGGCTCAATAGCTTCAGTTTCTTCTTCAATTTTGTTTTCGCTACCTGCCTCCACACTACAACCATCCGTTTCAATACATGCGTAATCTGTTGAATCGCTTAAGCCGCTGAAATCCGAGTCTGAATCCGAGCTAATGTCGCTATAGCTTGCTGTTCTTTCCGCCATGTTTGTTTGTGTTGGCATCACTATGTGACGTCACAGGAAAATGGACGGGTGTATATAACGATGGTTAAAATCAGGCACTTTGAAGCTTTTTTTAGGGATATTGCGTGATGGGTAAAATTTTGAAAAAAACTTCGAAAAATATAATAAGCCACTGGGAACTGATTTTTAATGGTTTTAACCATTCTGAAATTGTGATAATGTTCCCCTTTAAAACATAGCTTGTTAGCTAGCGGTTAATGTCTGTCCGCAGTGTTGTAACTACTTCAAAATCACTAATCCTTGTCTCCATGGAGACAAATCAAGTACATTTATTACAAGTATCACCCCTGGAGGACGAGAGATAGCTAAACACGCTTCACTACCCACTCAGGGTGTAACGGTACACAAACATTTCGGTTCAAGTCGTACCTCGGTTTAGAGGTCACGGTTCGGTTCCTTTTCGGTAAAATAAGAAAACAACAAAATATCAATTTTTGGGTTATTTATTTACCAAATTTGCAAAATCTTCCACCAAAAATATTTTTCTTAGTGGAATATTTGATGTGAAGTAATGGGAACCTTGGATAGGTCAATAATTCATAATAACATTTTGATTCAATATTATGTTTTGAGCAATGACAGTTTGAAAGAAAAAAAAACATCTTTGTTTTATTAGTCAACATTGCAAAGTCCTCCTGGTAAGAGTCTCTGTTGACCCAGTTCTCCACAGGCCAATGGTAAAGCTTGACTGTCATCTTTCGGGAATGTAAACAATGAAACACCGGCTGTGTTTGTGTTGCTTCAGTCGGCCTCAATACACCGCTTCCCACCTACAGTTTCTTCTTTCCTGTCTCCACTGTTCATTGAACAAATTGCAAAAGATTTACCAACACAGATGCCCAGAATACTGTGGAATTTTGCGATGAAAACAGACGACTTCATAGCTGGCCACCATCCTGTCCCAAAATGTCCCCCACAATCCGTGATGTCACGCGCAGGCGTCATCATATCGAAACGTTTTCAGCAGGATATTTCGGCGCAAAATTTAAAATTGTACTTTAGTAAGCTAACCCGGCCGTATTGGCATGTGTTGCAATGTTAAGATTTCATCATTGATATATAAACTATCAGACTGCGTGGCCGGTAGTAGTGGCTTTCAGTAGGCCTTTAAACGAGACAAGAAGCAAAGAAGTAAACAGAGACAGAATTCAATTTGGCTCAATTGAGGAGAAACGCGGCGACTGTACTCTCTGTACAGTCTTCCACCACGCTGTGACGAAAAAAGGTTTACGTCTCCTCCTTTATTTGGACACTCCCTGTTTACACAACAACATCTGCTTCCAAAGGAATGGGGGGTATGTAAACAGCTCTTGTTTTTGGTCACATTGAAAACAAAAGAAAAAGATGCCTCGGGCTTGGGCTGGTCCTGGATCTATCTTGGGCAGGTCTTGGATGACAATAAATAACCCCCATCCTCTCATTGTAAAAAATGGAATTTTCCAAGCCTTTGCTTGGTGCAACAAAGACAACCTCTTGTCTGTTCATTGGGAACTTAGTGAACGGAAAGTTTTTTGATAATTTACATACAATTTTTCTGACATAACTCATCCAAAAGATGGCTCCATAGCACAAACAATTAAACACCTTTTAAGGAATGGGGGGTATGTAAACAGCTCTTGTTTTTGGTCACATTGAAAACAAAAGAAAAAGATGCCTCGGGCTTGGGCTGGTCCTGGATCTATCTTGGGCAGGTCTTGGATGACAATAGATAACCGCCATCCTCCTCCCATCGTACACAATGGAATTTTCCAAGCCTTTGCTTGGTGCAACAAAGACAACATCTTGTCTGTTCATTGGGAACTTGGAGAACGGAAAGTTTTTTGATAATTTACATACAATTTTTCTGACATAACTCATCCAAAAGATGGCGCCATAGCACAAACAATTAAACACCTTTTAAGGAATGGGGGGTATGTAAACAGCTCTTGTTTTTGGTCACATTGAAAACAAAAGAAAAAGATGCCTCGGGCTTGGGCTGGTCCTGGATCTATCTTGGGCAGGTCTTGGATGACAATAGATAACCCCCATGCCGTCTCCTCCCATCGTACACAATGGAATTTTCCAAGCCTTTGCTTGGTGCAACAAAGACAACATCTTGTCTGTTCATTGGGAACTTAGAGAACGGAAAGTGTTTTGATAATTGACATACAATTTTTCTGACATAACTCATCCAAAAGATGGCGCCGTAGCACAAACAATTAAACACCTTTTAAGGAATGGGGGGTATGTAAACAGCTCTTGTTTTTGGTCACATTGAAAACAAAAGAAAAAGATGCCTCGGGCTTGGGCTGGTCCTGGATCTATCTTGGGCAGGTCTTGGATGACAATAGATAACCCCCATGCAGTCTCCTCTCATCGTACACAATGGAATTTTCCAAGCCTTTGCTTGGTGCAACAAAGACAACCTCTTGTCTGTTCATTGGGAACTTAGAGAACGGAAAGTTTTTTGATAATTGACATACAATTTTTCTGACATAACTCATCCAAAAGATGGCGCCATAGCACAAACAATTAAACACCTTTTAAGGAATGGGGGGTATGTAAACAGCTCTTGTTTTTGGTCACATTGAAAACAAAAGAAAAAGATGCCTCGGGCTTGGGCTAGTCCTGGATCTATCTTGGGCAGGTCTTGGATGACAATAGATAACCCCCATGCCGTCTCCTCCCATCGTACACAATGGAATTTTCCAAGCCTTTGCTTGGTGCAACAAAGACAACCTCTTGTCTGTTCATTGGGAACTTAGAGAACGGGAATTTTTTTGATAATTTACATACAATTTTTCTGACATAACTCATCCAATAGATGGCGCCATAGCACAAACAATTAAACACCTTTTAAGGAATGGGGGTTATGTAAACAGCTCTTGTTTTTGGTCACATTGAAAACAAAAGAAAAAGATGCCTCGGGCTTGGGCTGGTCCTGGATCTATCTTGGGCAGGTCTTGGATGACAATAGATAACCCCAATCCTCCTCCCATTATACACAATGGAATTTTCCAAGCCTTTGCTTGGTGCAACAAAGACAACCTCTTGTCTGTTCATTGGGAACTTAGAGAACGGAAAGTTTTTTGATAATTGACATACAATTTTTCTGACATAACTCATCCAAAAGATGGCGCCATAGCACAAACAATTAAACACCTTTTAAGGAATGGGGGGTATGTAAACAGCTCTTGTTTTTGGTCACATTGAAAACAAAAGAAAAAGATGCCTCGGGCTTGGGCTGGTCCTGGATCTATCTTGGGCAGGTCTTGGATGACAATAGATAACCCCCATGCCGTCTCCTCCCATCGTACACAATGGAATTTTCCAAGCCTTTGCTTGGTGCAACAAAGACAACCTCTTGTCTGTTCATTGGGAACTTAGAGAACGGAAAGTTTTTTGATAATTGACATACAATTTTTCTGACATAACTCATCCAAAAGATGGCGCCATAGCACAAACAATTAAACACCTTTTAATTATGTATGTAAACAGCTCTTGTTTTTGGTCACATTGAAAACAAAAGACAAAGATGCCTCGGGCTTGGGCTGGTCCTGGATCTATCTTGGGCAGGTCTTGGATGACAATAGATAACCCCCATCCTCCTCCCATCGTACACAATGGAATTTTCCAAGCCTTTGCTTGGTGCAACAAAGACAACCTCTTGTCTGTTCATTGGGAACTTAGAGAATGGAAAGTTTTTTGATAATTTACATACAATTTTTCTGACCTAACTCATCCAAAAGATGGCGCCATAGCGCAAACAATTAAACACCTTTTCATTATATTTCCTTGTTTTGTTTTTTTAAACTATTTGTATTATGGCCGTCAGCGAAGAAACATCCATAAATTAGCCGCACCGTTTAATACGCCGCAGGGTTCGATGTGTTGTAAAAAAGTAGCAAATCATAGTAGGTAAATAACTGCCGGGGTATCTAATTAGCGCCACGTCAAAAACATAATACAACATATATAAGAAGGAGGAGGTGGGGTAGGGGCTACACCCTGTCAGATATCAAAATATATTTCGGGGAACTGACGACAGAGAGAATATTTATTCTTTAATGAAAGTACCTTTTACATTCTTTTAAGACGACGTTTCAAGTAGAGGAAGTTCATAGACCGGTTCATGCGCCTCGCTTCCTCTCATTTCCGCTTTTCTGCCTTCTCTCTGTGGGAGGATTTAATGATCTGAAGTGGGTCTGTGACCTCTCTACTGCCCCAACCAGGAGTAACACAGCATTTGCAATCACACCAGCTCATGTGGGGACCACCTAGCGTTCAACCCCGGCCAGGTGTTCCCTGGCACCTGGAAAGTTTTTAATGATCTGACCAGGAGAGATGCCCTTTTAACACATTGACCACTCGAAGCTGGGCCTTCATCGCCCCGTGTGAGGCACTTTTCATAAGAGAGGCTTAAATTAAACAAAATACATGCATAGGAAAAATCCTGTATCATTTGGTTTGATTTATTTCATGTAGTTATATAACTGCACTGCAAAAAGTCAGTGTTCAAAAACAAGAAAAAAAAGAAAAAAAATAGGGGTATTTTATTTGAACTAAGCAAAATTATCTGCCAATAGAACAAGAAAATTCGGCTTGTCAAGACTTTCCAAAACAAGTAAAATTAGCTAACCTCAATGGACCCAAAAATACCTTAAAATAAGTATATTCTCACTATTAACAAGTGCACTTTTCTTGGTAGAAAAAAAATTAGACCTTTTTGCTGAATATGTTGAAAAATATTCTTAAATGAAGTAAATGCTAGTGCCATTATCTTGACATAATGATATGCGCTCGGCATTACATTTCTTGAAACCAGCAAACTTATACTAAAAACTAATTCATTGTTCTTAATGGAAAGGCAACAAGGCAACCGCTTGTTACTCTCGGGGTCTCCTAGCCGCTCAGGCAAATCATATTGTCTAAAAATGCATTTTTCCATAGATAACATGACATCATCGCGCCAAGTGCGTGCTCTTTCAGTCAATTAGTGCGCATATATACAGCCAGGCCCCGGGCCAAATTTTTTTAAATTGTAATTTTGAAGAATTTATCTGAATGTGCATGAACTATTTCTGTTCAAAATTGTTAGAAATGTCACATGTTAAATGTTTAAATATTAACTGTCAGTTTACTGTACTGTGCCAACTGTACTACTATATGAGTACGTGTTTTCTATTGTTTCATTGAAAATAAAACAGCAAAGTCCATTTGGCTGTCATCTGTTTTAATTATGAGACACAATTGTGTCAAAATCATGATTTTTTTTTCATGCTTGAAATAAGAAATGTGTATATATATATATATATATATATATATATATATATATATATATATATATATATATATATATATATATATATATATATATATATATATATTATACTTGTGAGTGTTAATGACACAACTTTGCAAGAGTTGATATTCTAGTTTCAAGCATGTTTTACTCAATATAGGTCATCAAATCTCAGCAACAAGCTGTAATATCTTACTGAGATCATTTAGGACCAATACCCTTAAAACAAGTAAAACACTCTAACATAAAATCTGCTTAGTGAGAAGAATTATCTTATCAGACAGAAAATAAGCAAATATCACCCTTATTTGAGATATTTAATCTTATTTAGATTTCAGTTTTTGCAGTGTGGTTTCACTACTTACCGTATTTTTCGGACTATAAGTCGCAGTTTTTTTCATAGTGCGATTTATATATGTTTTTTTCCTTCTATATTATGCATTTTCGGCAAGTGCGACTTATACTCCGGTGCGACTTATACTCCGAAAAATACGGTAGTAAGGTTGTACGGTATACCAGCACTAATAAAGTACTGCGGTACTAATGAATTAAAAACGGGTACTATACCTCCTTTGAAAAATACATTTAAAAGTTGTTTACGACATGTCTTTTGATCCAGCCGCACTGCCTTGTCGCCCTCCTGCTTGGGTGGGGATGACAAGACCGGAAATACACTTCAATAGCGTAGGAGTTTTAGTCGGCTTGTAGTCCCAGATGTTTAAAATATCCAATATTACCAGTTGGCTATCTTCTGTTGTCTACGCGAGTCCATGTTGTGCCGCATGGGCGATTTAAATGTTGTTTCAAAGCCATATTGTGAACATGATGACTGCACACGAGAACATATTGTAAGACAAGAGACTTGCCAAATTGCATTTGGCCATATGTGACGCTGGGGAAGGAGGGGAGATGCAGTTTGTGGCTGTACCCAAACGATGGAGTCACATGTTTGTGGCTGCCCGATCGTAATAATAATAATAAATCTTAGAGTCTGTATCTTTTTAAAATGTACACTGCAAAAAGTCAGTGTTAAAAAACAAGAAAAAAAATACAAAAATGAGGGGTATTTTATTTGAACTAAGCACAATTATCTGCCAATAGAACTGTCATGTCTGTGTAATCAAGTTTTGTTTTAAGTCATGTTTTGTTTAGTTTCTGGCTTTTCACTCCCTTGTCTTGTTTGCATGATTACCCATTAGTTTCACCTGTTCCACGTTTGGACTCATTGTGCACTCTTGTTTGTCACCATAGCAACCATTAGTTTTCACCTGTCACGTCACGCACCTGTTTCACGTTTTGAGTCACGCACCTGTTTTCGTTAATCATGTCTGTTATTTAAGCTTTTCATTTTCTGTTGTTCGTCCTGACGACATCCTCGCATTTATGCCCCCTGTCACACTCTGTCCACGTCTGCGCACTTCATGTCCATGCCAAGTAAGTTTGTTTATTAT
Source organism: Nerophis lumbriciformis (assembly GCF_033978685.3). NCBI lineage: Eukaryota > Metazoa > Chordata > Actinopteri > Syngnathiformes > Syngnathidae > Nerophis > Nerophis lumbriciformis. The sequence goes on from NC_084550.2 coordinate 10,261,801, forward strand.
TGCCACAGTTAGTGTTTTTTTTATTGTTCATAGTTTTTTGCCCCCGTGCAAGTCTTTTGTTTTCATTAGTCAAGTTGTACATCCGCCTTGAGCGCGCCTTTTGTTCTTTTGAGTGTTATTATTAAAAATGTATCTACCTTCACGCCACATCCGGTTCAAATGTTCATTTGCACCTCGGGAGAACAAACCAAGCCAAAGTCCAAGTCTTGACAAGAACAAGAAAATTCGGCTTGTCAAGACTTTCCAAAACAAGTCAAATTAGCTAACCTCAATGAACCCAAAAATACCTTAAAATAAGTATATTCTCACTAACAACAAGTGCACTTTTCTTGGTAGAAAAAAAAAATAGACCTTTTTGCTCAATATTTTTAAAAATATTCTTAAATTAAGTAAATGCTAGTGCCATTATCTTGACATAATGATATGAATTGTCGGAGGCAGGTATTTACATATATCCGTATTTAAGTGTTACTTCTTTATTTTCATAATCATATTACAAAACAGCTAGTGTTTTTCTTCCAATTGTGGTCTTTTGGTTGTCTGCAAATACTGTGTGCTAACCTTGACTATGGAATGTAAGAAGGAGAGATACTCCTTCTCCTTATCTGTTCTTGTGTCCAGATGCGGAGGACAATGGGCATGTGTTTGGGCTGGAAAGACAAGACAACAAGGGTGGGAGGGAGAGAGACTTTATAGAAGAGAAGGTTTCCATATTTTAGATCAGACCATTTTAGCTATGCGATTGAATGTTCTATGCTGGACTGGTCTCATTATTGCCAAAGCTTTGGGGATAAAATTACAAAATACCTATTCTGTCTCTGGTGGTTCTTCTACTCAGCTTTAAGTGTCATAGAAAGAGCTTGGGAGCGACCAGCCGCTTGAATTCCCTGGAAGGAACAACTGGTCCAAACGCAACAGCATACATCATGATTTTTTTTTCATGTAAGTAAGAAATGATTACGTTAGCCCGAGCTAAGATGGACTGATGCAAAGTGTAAAAGTGTTCTGTGGTCTGACGAGTCCACATTTCAAATTGTTTTTGGAAACTGTGGACGTTGTGTCCTCCGGACCAAAGAGGAAAAGACCCATCGGGATTGTTATAGGCGCAAAGTTGAAAAGCCAGCATCTGTGATGGTATGGGGGTGTATTAGTGCCCAAGGCATGGGTAACTTACACATCTGTGAAGGCACCATTAATGCAGAAAGGTACATACAGGTTTTGGAGCAACATATGTTGCCATCCAAGCAACGTTATCACGGACGCCCCTGCTTATTTCTGCAAGACAATGCGAAGCCACGTGTTACATCAACGTGGCTTCATAGTAAAAGAGTGTGGGTATTAAACTGGCCTGCCTATAGTCCAGACCTGTCTCCCATTGAAAATGTGTGGTGCAATATGAAGCCTAAAATACCACAACGGAGACCCCCGGACTGTTGAACAACTTAAGCTGTACATCAAGCAAGAATGGGAAAGAATTCCACCTGAAAAGCTACAAAAATTGGGTCTTCTCAGTTCCCAAACGTTTACTGAGTGTTGTTAAAAGGAAAGGCCATGTAACACAGTGGTAAAAAAGCCAACTTTTGTGCAATGTGTTGATGCCATTAATTCTAAGTTAATGATTATTTAAAAAAAAAAAAAAAAAGTTTCTCAGTTCGAACATGAAATATCTTGTCTTTGCAGTCTATTCAATTGAATATAAGTTGAAAAGGATTTGCAAATCATTGTATTCTGTTTTTATTTACGAATTACACAACGTGCCAACTTCATTGGTTTTGGGTTTTGTAATTATAACACTTTTAAAGCAATAATAATAGATCAGGGGTCGGCAACCCGCGGCTCTAGAGCCGCATGCGTCTCTTTAGCGCCGCCTTAGTGGCTCTCTGGAGCTTTTTCAAAAATGTATGAAAAATGGAAAAAGTTGAGGGGAACATTTTTTTTGTTTGTTTTAATATGGTTTCTGTAGGAGGACAAACATGACACAAACCTCCCTAATTGTTATAAAGCACACTGTTTATATTAAACATGCTTCACTGATTCGAGTATTTGGCGAGCGCCATTTTGTCCTACTAATTTTTGCAGTCCTTGAACTCACCTTAGTTTGTTTACATGTATATCTTGCTGCGGCTTTCTAGGACGTGTTTTATGCCACTTCTTTTTCTGTCTCATGTTGTCCACCAAACTTTTAACATTGTGCATGACTCCACAAAGGTGAGTTTTGTTGATGTTATTGACTTGTGTGTAGTGCTAATCAGACATATTTGGTCACTGCATGACTGCGAGCTAATCGATGCTAACATGCTATTTAGGCTAGCTATATGTACATATTGCATAATTATGCCTCGTTTGTAGCTATATTTGAGTTCATTTAGTTTCCTTTAAGTCATATTAATTCAATTTATATCTCATGACACACTATCTGTATGTAATATGGCTTTTAATTTTTTGCGGCTCCAGACAGATTTGTTTTTGTATTTTTGGTCCAATAAGGCTCTTTCAACATTTTGGGTTGCCGACCCCTGTAATAGATGAACATTAGTAATACAAAATCCCTCATGACATTAAATATATAAAATCTATATTAAGCAGTATTATTTAGCATTAAAAATATTAAGTACATTTTTCTATAAATATTTTTTAATACAGCTACATAAATATTTGCGTTAAATAATTCATTTATTTGCCTAAATGAAGCGACACATCTACAGGACTCGCCTTTTATTCCATCCATCCATCCATTGTCTACCGCTTATTCCCCTTGGGGTCGCGGGGGACGCTGGAGCAGGGCCGGCCCGTGGCATAGGCCGTATAGGCAAATGCTAAGGGCGCCGTCCATCAGGGGGCGCCACGCCAGTGCCACAAATGGAGGGAAAAAAAAAAAAAAAAAAAAAAGTTGGTATTATTATTTCTAAATACAAAAAATAATCCCACGTTAATTAAAATGCAAAGTAAAGCCTATTTAATAGAAATATTATTTGTTACAACATTACGCCCCCCCCCCCCCCCCCCCTCCCCCGCACGGTGCGCCCCCTCCCTTCCCGTATCATGACTCTTTTTGGACGTCACCACATCAAAAAATCAACACAAGATGTCAAAACGGCCAAAACTGTCAGGTGCCCAGGGAAGAAAAAAGAGAAAAGAAGAGGAGGAGAAACGAGAAAAGACAGAGTTAGCAGGTAGGTAACGTTAGCCTACATGAAATTATTTGTCTGTTACAGAATGTGATAGTAACTTGGCTTTTTAGCATTAAGCTAATGTTACATGATTCGGCAATTGCTAATCAATAAATAGCTAGTTCTGTTTTAACGTCGGGTTAATATTGTGGAGGGGGCTAAATTGTTATGGAAAATAATAATGTAACGTTAGGTAATTACAGTACTCCCACCTTACATTCCTCAGGGACATTTGTATTAGATCTTTTAAGCAGGTGTTTTTTGTTTACATTGTTATTGCCTTCTGGTTAGCTAATGTTTGCCCTGCAGGTAATAGTCACTTTTCCACCCCTTTATATATTAGGTATAGTTGTAAGTAAAAAAAAAAAAGTCAAAGACAAAGCTATTCGGTTTCTTGTGAGTATATACACTTCACTGCCGATCTGGGGGGGCGCCACCTAAAATCTTGCCTAGGGCGCCAGATTGGTTAGGGCCGGGCCTGCGCTGGAGCCTATCTCAGCTACAATCGGGCGGAAGGCGGTGTACACCCTGGACAAGTCGTCACCTCATCGCTACGTTGCTAAAATTATGTTACAAAAGTAAATTCATCATAGAAGTTTTTTATTACGTTTTAGCCGTCTGGAGTACAGAATCTTCTTCATCATGTTCTAAGTGAGGAGCAAGCATATGTGAAAGACAAGAGGGATGCAATTCAGAAATAGACTCAAGGTGTGGTCCCTAAGGGTTGATGGAGGAGTACGCTCAAGAAAAAAAAAAAACCTCTCTCTTGCAAAACAACATACTGCTTCATGTTTTAATTAGAGCAGTTAATGTTCCGTGAAGATTGGTGTATTAGTCGCAAAGACAAGCTGTTCTGATCCATATGTGTGTATGTGCATTAAAGAAGTCACAGCGTCTCTTTGGCCAAATGCTTGTTGTTTTGCGTCCTGCCTCCGGGAGAATGCCATTAGTTTGCTGCAAAACTTTATTCTTTGATGAAATCTTCAGAAGCAACTTGGGAACAAAAGCCCCCTTGTGCACACTATTATATGTCTCTCACCCCACCCCCCCCCTCGGAAACAGCCACACCAAATCTTATGCTACATTTTCAAAGCGAAGAAGAAGAAGCAACTTCTGAGGGGTGCTCTGGGGGTGTTGTGATCTTCTGTGCGCTGTCGCCGGTTAAAGCAGCAATATGTTGGCTTTGCGATGGTCTCTCCTAAGAATCATAGCACTGTCATTGTCATGGCAACCTCGCATCACCTAGTTGGCCTGAAAAACATTCAATAAATTAGCTTCTGGTCATAGTGACTGTGGAGAATGCATATATGTTTAAGAGTTATTTCTGTATTCCTAGTCATGTTTAAATCATCTAGTGTTTTTCCATTTGTACTCTTTCTATTTTTCATCTTATGTCCGCAAGTAAACTGTATGTGTTACCTTGAAGGCTTGCACTGTAGGAGATGGAATACTCCCTTTTGTCTTATCTGTAGTAGAACAATGAGGCTGTGTTCCTTTCCGGACAGGTGAGGGCTTTCTTCGTGTGCAAGAAGTTTGCTCTTCCGTTTGAGTGTTAGAACAACTTGAGAAGCCGGTGTGAATGTATTGGTCTGGGCTGTTCTCCTGAAGCTTCAGTATAACTTGATAATATTCCTATTCTGTCTTGATGGTCCTTCTTACTCAGCATATATGTAATCAAAAGAACTTGGGATTGACCAGTGACTTAAATTCCCTTGGAGGAAGAGCTGGTCGACGCAACATGACCTATGTTGTCTGTTTGCACTGCCTATTTAGGTGGGTCGTAAATTAAGACCTAAATAGGGCACACCGTACATCTAAATTTTAGATATATATATATATATATATTTTTTTTTTTCTTCCATTTATTAGACCAGACTATAAGGCCTAGATATATACATTGGGAAATTAGTTGTTTACACAGAGAGATTTTGTAAATGTTTATTTACGTACCTTAACCCTTGTGTAATGTTCATATTGTTGTTACTCAGCCAGCGTTTGTGGGTCTGATGGACTCGTTGCATTTTGTAGCTTTTAATGCCTCACAATCAAACACTTTTATGTTAAAATACTGAACAGATGTTTACCTTATCCCAATAAACATATGTTCAGTATTTTAACATAAAAGTGTTGGATTGTGAGGTATTAAAAGCCACAAAATGCAACGGGTCCATCAGACCCACAAACGCTGGCTGAGTAACAACAATATGAACGTTGCACGGAAAATTTCTCTGCCAGTTTCTGCATTCCACAGGGATTATTCTTTTGTGTTTGTGCACCTGCGGTTCCCACACAAGGTTGCAACATTGTTTGTCAACACTGTCTGCTCTCATTTTCTCGCACATTTGACCCTCTGATGTTCTGTGTACCTACACGCTGTCCTCCTCCTGGCTAGGCCTGCTGTGTGTGTGTGTGGTACACAGAACATCCATTTCCACACTTCTACTAGCCCCGGGTCCAGTTGACCCGGACATCTTATATGTAATGGAAATGTGTAGGGGGGGTGTATGGTTTGTGGTCATTAAATATGTATTCTGATATATGTTCTTCACAGAAAATGAGCCAAAGTCAGCGAGTCTCAGTTTGAAAAATGTATTAATTGTATATTTTTTCTTTTAATAAAAAATGAAAACTGGTCCCACAGACCCAAACACCACACAAGGGCTAATTGTTTCCAAACGGTGCCTGTGACTCGGCAGTAAAATGGCTGATCAAACAAAACGGAAGTCATTGGCTCTCCAATCAGCTAAACAGACTCGATAAATCCACGGTGGCATTTTGGTGAATTTACAGAGAAATTTGTTCAAATTAAACAATACAAAAATAATGCCATTGTAAGATTATAACACTAACACAGACACTTGTGTTAGCATATTAGCTAATGTTAATGCTAATGTCACCCCCTCCAGTGAGTGTTCAAACTCCTTGGCATCAGAGGACTGCAGTCGAGAAAAGCCACTAAGAACATCCTTGAGGCCGCAGAGAAGTCCTCCCCGCCCGGTTGCTGTAGATCAATCAATCTATCAATCAATTCCTTTATTGTCATTGTCATAACACTCAAGTCATACATGTCAACGAGATTTAGTTTGAGCTTTGTCTAGCGGCATAGAAACTGCATTAATGTGCAGGTTGACCATAGTTTACATTAGCGATGTCAAGATCGGGGATTGGAACAGTCAGATGTCTGAAGAGTGTTACGTCATTGTTGCAGCAAGGTAAAGTCCAGGGCACAATTGTTGAGGTGGTGAAGAGTGAGGTATTGAGATGGACGGGGGCAATAAAGGGGCAGGCTGTTCATCCGTAGGGGGGGATCCGTAGTACGCTACTTGGACACAAGCCGGGGTCCGATCACACCCGGCTGGGTCGCCCGGGCGAGTGTGTCTGATGATTAAAGACCCGAAACACCCTTTATCACTGATGACGTGTCCAAGTATTACCGTAAGATGTATTTGAGTTCTGCATCTGAAATAGAGCCTTATTAATCATGTGTCCCACCCCCCGCCCCGCCCCTCGGTGGTTGCGGCCCTGAACAACCACATAACTTTTATGGACAGAATTTCTAGGCGCAGTCAAGGCGTTGAGGGGATCCGGTTTGGTGGCTGCAAGATTAGGTCTCTGCTTTTTGCAGATGATGTGGTCCTGATGGCTTCATCTAGCCAGGATCTTCAGCTCTCACTGGATCGGTTCGCAGCCGAGTGTGAAGCGACTGGGATGAGAATCAGCACCTCCAAGTCCGAGTCCATGGTTCTCGCCCGGAAAAGGGTGGAATGCCATCTCCGGGTTGGGGAGGAGACCCTGCCCCAGGTGGAGGAGTGTCAGGTGCAAACACTGTTGACATCTATTAATCAGACAAGAAGCAAGGAATCAATCAGAGACAGAGTTCAATTTAGCTCATGAGGAGACACGTGTTTTGGGCTGTACTCTAGTTACAGATCCAAACTACGTTCTAAAGAAAAGCCCGTGCGCCTCCTCCATTTATTAGGAAATGGCCCTATTACATCACGGTGACTGAGGGAAGGGGGTAATCTCGACAACTCCAGTAAGACACAATATATGGTTATACAAAAATGCAAATATGTTGACACTTGGTGATATCGCCCAGTCTCTGCTTTGTCTGGTCTTGGAACCAAATATTCGGCCTTGGCTGCCAGCAGGCCGAGTCTGGACACAACACTGATAAAGAGGCTAGCAATCTTTCGGATTGCTAGCTCTGCACAAATTGACAATACTTTATAGTATGGCCCTTAAGCATAAAGTTATGATGATAATATATACATAATTATTCTAACAAGGAGTTCAAGTACCTCGGAGTCTTGTTCACGAGTGAGGGAAGAGTGGATCGTGAGATCGACAGGCGGATCGGTGCGGCGTCTTCAGTAATGTGGACGCTGTATCGATCCGTTGTGGTAAAGAAAGAGGTGAGCCGGAAGGCAAAGCTCTCAATTTACCGGTCGATCTATGTTCCCATACTCACCTATGGTCATGAGCTTTGGGTTATGACCGAAAGGACAAGATCACGGGTACAAGCGGCCGAAATGAGTTTCCCCTGCCGGGTGGCGGGGCTCTCCCTTAGAGATAGAGTTAGAAGCTCTGCCATCTGGGGGGAGCTGGAAGTAAAGCCGCTGCTCCTCCACATGGAGAGGAGCCAGATGAGGTGGTTCGGGCATCTGGTCAGGATGCCACCCGAACGCCTCTCTAGGAAGGTGTTTAGGGTACGTCCGACCGGTAGGAGGCCACGGGGAAGACCCAGGACACGTTGGGAAGACTATGTCTCCCAGCTGGCCTGGGAACGCCTCGGGATCCCCCGGGAAGAGCTGGACGAAGTGGCTGGGGAGAGGAAAGTATGGGCTTCCCTGCTTAGGCTGCATGACCCGACCTCGGATAAGCGGAAGAAGATGGATGGATGGATGGATGCCGGGAACAGAAACCTTTCTTGCTCTCCAAAAACATCGTTCCATGCACCGAAACAATGGATCCAAGAGACCATGTCAGGCCAAATTTAGAGCCTTTGAAGAAAACACGTTGTGTTATGAAGCTTTTCAAGTTTGCACCGCATGCACAATAATCTTTTATGAGGTCCTTGATTTGAAAAAACCTAAAGCCTCATAAAAGACTGTTCTAAATGGTTGAAACCAGATGGCTTTAACACACTCACTCGCACATACACACACACACACTGACACTTTTATTTAACCCTTATCCAATGTCCTTGCCCTTAGCTGCCACCGGCTAATGTGACGCGCTCCGAGGTGTTGAAATCCGGTCATTGATGCTGGCGTACACTTTCCCGCAGCCACGCGCAAACGCACACTCGCATCAAGGCAAAATGTGCCAACTTGTCCCGCAGGGTGTGACAAGAGGACAGTGAATCAAAGGACGCCGAGAGAAAGAGTCGTCTCTTGACAAAATGGAATCAGACAGCCCCCCCGCGCCCTTTCACCCCTTCATCGCCGCTGCGACTACACGCCACAGACGAGTCCGCTCCAGCCCGCTACATTTAACTTTGAATCAGCGAAGGCGACAAAAGTCAAAGAAATGACGACTTATGATTGAATCGCTCTCTGTGTTCTGAACTCTTGTTTTGATGCAGGGGTTGGGATGTTTTGTGGATGTTGCTCAACTTCTCATATATTTTATGTTCTAGGTCAGTGGTTCTCAACCTTTTTTCAGTGATGTACCCCATGTGAATTTTTTTTTTAATTCAAGTACCCCCTAATCAGAGCAAAGTTGGTTGAAAAAAAGAGATAAAGAAGTAAAATACAGCACTATGTCATCAGTTTCTGATTTATCAAATTGTATAACAGTGCAAAATATTGCTCATTTGTAGTGGTCTTTCTTTGAACTATTTGGAAAAAAAGAGGTTTTTATTTATATTTATAAAGGATTTTTGAATTGTCGCTATTTTTAGAATATTTTGAAAAAATCTCATGTACCCCTTGGCATACCTTCAAGTAGCCCCAGGGCAGTGACGTGCGGTGAGGTTCATGACTGGTGAGGCACTGACTTCATCACAGTCAGATTTACAAACATATGAACCCTAAAGAGTATCTTATTCACCATTTGATTGGCAGCAGTTAACGGGTTATGTTTAAAAGCTCATACCAGCATTCTTCCCTGCTTGGCACTCAGCATCAAGGGTTGGAATTGGGGGTTAAATCACCAACAATTATTCCCGGGCGCGGCGCCTCTGCTGCCCACTGTTCCCCTCACATCCCAGGGGGTGAGCAAGGGGATGGGTCAAATGCAGAGGACAAATTTCACCACACCTAGTGTGTGTGTGACAATCATTGGTACTTTAACTTAACTTTAACTTTACACATACAAACTGTAGCACACAAAAAAGCACATTTAATAAAGAAAAACGTTATTATGGTCTTACCTTTACTTATAAGTGCGGGAACAGTGGTGTTCGTGTTGGAGGAGTTGTGAATGAATGAAATATGAAATCTGTGCTGCAGTCTGCAGGTGTACTTAATGTTGTGTCCCTGCAGTCGTTCACGGCTCCTCCGGCGCGAGCATTGTTTTTGCACTTTTTGGCTTCTTGTTAAGTGACTTTTTTTGGGTGGATTCGGTCTTGCACGTGGAGGGTTTGGGTGTGGGCTTTGGTTGGTGTGGCGCTCCCGTCGGGGGGTGCAGTCTGCGGCGGAGGTGCCTTAACTGGCACCAGGAGGCGGGGTTACGCGAGCCTCAGCAGTGCGTCGCCTATATTGTATGAAACTACAAAATAACAAACACGGAGGCTCCAGTTTACACGAGGACCACTTTATTTACCTTCTTTCAAAAACCTCCGCTCCACTCCAACGTGTCATCACTTCCGCTCTTAGCGCCTTCAAAATAAGAGCTCAATGCATATACTGTATAACAGCGCATAACAGGAACTTAACATCACAAAGAGGAAAGCCCATAAAAATAGGTTACAAAAGTTATTTAATAAGAAGCCAAAAACTGCAAAAACAATAATGTTCATGTTGGAGGAGTTGTGAATTAGGTACACCTGCAGTCTGCAGGTGTACCTAATGTTGTGGCCCTGCAGTCATTCACAACTCCTCCAACACGAACATTATTGTTTTTGCACTTTTTGGCTTCTTATGAAATAACTTTTTTAAATAGATTCAATCTTGCACGTGGAAAGTTTAAGTGTGGGCTTTAGTTGATATAAAAATTCTACGGCGGGGGTGCAGGAGGCGGGATTACTGGAGCCTCAGCCAGTGCGTCTTTTGCAGCCGTTTTATGATTGCTCAGCACAAGAAATACGTTACACACATACAGTTGTTGACAAAATACACTGTACATTATATACCTCAGCTAACTAAACTATGGACATGTATAATATAATTCATATAGCAATACAGTCTCACTGCACAGCAGGCCAGCAGTTAGCCGAGTCCGCAATCCATGTTGAGGCACTGAGTGACGTGCCTCAACTGTCTCTTCTCAGTATTTGAACGGCAAATGTGAAAATTCAGCGATTTTGAATAAAAATAATCTAAAACTGGTGAAGTTAAATGGAAAATAACTTTATTGTATAATCACTGGATACATATAACAATTTAATTATTTTTTTTTCTTTTTAAATTTTTTTTCTTTCCATGATGGCAGGTGAGGCCCCGCCTCTAGTGACCGCACGTCACTGCCCCAGGGGTACGCGTACCCCCATTTGAGAACCACTGTTCTAGGTAGCAAACATGTTGAGACCAAATCAACGCCGGCTCTCCTGGTTACATTCCAGTAGTGTTGTCCCGATACCAATATTGTGGTACCGGTACCAAAATCGATACTTTTCTAAATAAAGGGGACAACGCATGGCGTTGTGGGTAGAGCAACCGTTCCAGAAACCTGAGGGTTGCAGGTTCGCTCCCCGCCTCTTACCATCCAAAAATCGCTGCCGTTGTGTCCTTGGGCGGGACACTTCACCCTTTTCCCCCGGTGCCACTCACACCGGTGAATTGAATGATGAATGATAGATGGTGGTCGGAGGGGCCGTTGGCGCAAATTGCAGCCACGCTTCCGTCAGTCTACCCCAGGGCAGCTGTGGCTATGAACGTAGCTTACCACCACCAGGTGTGAATGATTGATGGGTTCTACATGTAAAGCAACTTTGGGTACTTAGAAAAGCGCTATATAAATCCCAGTTATTATTATTATTATTATTATAAAAAAATTGCATTATTGGCTTTATTTTAACAAAAACATTTGATGACACAGCTTTGCAACAGTTGATATTCTAGTTTCAAGCATATTTTACTCAATATATGTCATCAAATCTCAGCAACAAGCTGTAATATCTTACTGAGATCATTTAGGACCAAAACCTTTAAAACAAGTAAAACACTCTAACATAAAATCTGCTTAGTGAGAAGAATGATCTTATCAGACAGAAAATAAGCAAATATCACCCTTATTTGAGATATTTAATCTTACTTAGATTAAAGTTTTTGCAGTGTTGTGTCAGCGTCCTGGTGGCCATGGTCTGATGACTTGGTGCAGATGGCTCCTGTGATAGTGTTTACTCACCTGGCTCCTCTGTACTCAGCCATGCATTCATTTGTTCAAGTGTGTGTGTGTGTGTGTTTGGTATTTGTGTGTGTGTATGATGATGGGGGATATGGGTCATCGGGGTGTTGTTTTTAAGTCTATAAAGCACTTTGCATTTCTTTTATGTATGAAAAGCGCTTTATAAATAAAGTTACTTTCTTTTATTTGATGTAATATTGCAATTTTCCATGCCAACAAAGCAATTATGCCTGATAGAAAAGAAAAGTAAGGCTTGACTTTTCCAAAATGCGCTAGCGCAATGCTAAATTGCAATAGCCTTTCCTTATACATGCTACTGATTAACATTAGCAATTTTAAATGGCGATTTCAACACCTCTACATTTGGTAAAAAAAACTACAACTAAGATGCAAGTTACAATCAAACTGCTTATGTGTAATACAAACCCCGTTTCCATATGAGTTGGGAAATTGTGTTGGATGTAAATATAAACGGAATACAATGATTTGCAAATCATTTTCAACCCATATTCAATTAAATATGCTACAAAGACAACATATTTGATGTTCAAACTGATAAACATATTTTTTTTGCAAATAATCATTAACTTTAGAATTTGATGCCAGCAACACGTGACAAAGAAGTTGGGAAAGGTGGCAATAAATACTGATAAAGTTGAGGAATGCTCATCAAACACTTATTTGGAACATCCCACAGGTGAACAGGCAAATTGGGAACAGGTGGGTGCCATGATTGGGTATAAAAGTAGATTCCATGAAATGCTCAGTCATTCACAAACAAGGATGGGGCGAGAGTCACCACTTTGTCAACAAATGCGTGAGCAAATTGTTGAACAGTTTAAGAAAAACCTTTCTCAACCAGCTATTGCAAGGCATTTAGGGATTTCACCATCTACGGTCCGTAATATCATCAAAGGGTTCAGAGAATCTGGAGAAATCACTGCACGTAAGCAGCTAAGCCCGTGACCTTCGATCCCTCAGGCTGTACTGCATCAACAAGCGACATCAGTGTGTAAAGGATATCACCACATGGGCTCAGGAACACTTCAGAAACCCACTGTCAGTAACTACAGTTGGTTGCTACATCTGTAAGTGCAAGTTAAAACTCTCCTATGCAAGGCGAAAACCGTTTATCAACAACACCCAGAAACGCCGTCGGCTTCGCTGGGCTTGAGCTCATCTAAGATGGACTGATACAAAGTGGAAAAGTGTTCTGTGGTCTGACGAGTCCACATTTCAAATCGTTTTTGGAAACTGTGGACGTTGTGTCCTCCGGACCAAAGAGGAAAAGAACCATCCGGACTGTTATAGGTGCAAAGTGTAAAAGCCAGCATCTGTGATGGTATGGGGGTGTATTAGTGCCCAAGACATGGGTAACTTACACATCTGTGAAGGCGCCATGAAGGCTGAAAGGTACATACAGGTTTTGGAGCAACATATGTTGCCATCCAAGCAACGTTACCATGGACGCCCCTGCTTATTCCAGCAAGACAATGCCAAGCCACGTGTTACATCAACGTGGCTTCATAGTAAAAGAGTGCGGGTACTAGACTGGCCTGCCTGTAGTCCAGACCTGTCTCCCATTGAAAATGTGTGGCGCATTATGAAGCCTAAAATAGCACAACGGAGACCCCCGGACTGTTGAACAACTTAAGCTGTACATCAAGCAAGAATGAGAAAGAATTCCACCTGAGAAGCTTAAAAAATGTGTCTCTTCAGTTCCCAAACGTTTACTGAGTGTTGTTAAAAGGAAAGGCCATGTAACACAGTGGTGAACATGCCCTTTCCCAACTACTTTGGCACGTGTTGCAGCCATGAAATTCTAAGTTAATTATTATTTGCAAAAGAAAAATAAAGTTTATGAGTTTGAACATCAAATATCTTGTCTTTGTAGTGCATTCAACTGAATATGGGTTGAAAATGATTTGCAAATCATTGTATTCCGTTTATATTTACATCTAACATAATTTCCCAACTTATATGGAAACGGGGTTTGTAAGTGCAATACTTACAGTCCTAACTAGGGCTGTATGATTTTGAGAAAGAACCTAAATGGGACTTTTCTCTCCAAAACTGCGATTGCAATTCGATTCGGGATTTTTATATTTTATACATAAGAACGCATAAAAGTGCAAAAATAACGAGTGAAGGAAGACTTGTTCCTTTTAGACTGTCAATCAACATATTCTTGTCTCAAAGTGCCACACATTAGAACAGTATGAAATAATTTACTTTGGGAAGTTGTCATCGAACTAGGAAGGGAACTCACAACAGACGCGCACATCCCAAATGGCGACGAGGGAGTCGGAGAAGAGGGAATATTCAAGTGGGCGTTTAAAAAAATGAATAAATACAAAAATTGAAAAAAAAACCTAGTGGAAGATGGCTAAGGGATTCTCTTCCTTCGATTTTTCCTTTAAAAGTTAAAGTGAAAGTATCAATGATCGTCACACACACACTAGGTGTGGTGAAATTAACCTCTGCATTTGACCCATCACCCTTGTTCACCCCCCTGGGAGGTGAGGGGAGCAGTGAGCAGCAGCGGTGGCTGCGCCCGGGAATCATTTTGGTGATCTAACCCCCAATTCCAACCCTTGATGCTGAGTGCCAAGCAGGGAGGTAATGGGCCCCATTTTTATAGTCTTTGGTATGACTCGGCCGGGGTTGGAACTCACAACCTACCCATCTCAGGCCGGACACTCTAACCACTAAGCCACTGAGCAGGTTAGCAATGTAGATGACGTCCAGGAAACGTCTACTTGCTTACAATGGAGCCTAAGGGAGCAGCTCTATCCATCTATTCTGCCTATAAAAACATTAAAACACCTCCATTAAGGTTTTATATACATGATGTAAGTATATATGTAAGTATATATGTAATGTAGTAGCAGACACATGTATAATAAGATGTAAGATATGCATATTTTGATCATTTTAAGCATACACATTCATTTAAAAAATGCATCACGTTTGCTTTTCAACAACATAACTGATTATTACTCACTGCAGACTTAATGAATAAAACATCACTTACTGTACAAGGTCTGTTGTCATTAGGATGCCGCCTGATAGAACCTTGACTTTTGACACACTCACAAGTGAATGCAAGCATACTTGGTCAACAGCCATATAGATCACACTGAGGGTGGCCGTATAAACAACTTTAACACTGTTACAAATACGCCGGCCCAATCACATAATATCTCCGGCTTTTCACACACTCACAAGTGAATGCAATTCATACTTGGTCAACAGCCATACAGGTCACACTGAGGGTGGCCGTATAAACAACTTTAACACTGTTACTAATATGCCGGCCCAATCACATAATATCTACGGCTTTTCACACACTCACAAGTGAATGCAATGCATACTTGGTCAAAAGCCATACAGGTCACACTGAGGGTGGCCGTTTAAACAACTTTAACACTGTTACTAATATGCCGGCCCAATCACATAATATCTCCGGCTTTTCACACACTCACAAGTGAATGCAATGCATACTTGGTCAACAGCCATACAGGTCACACTGAGGGTGGCCGTATAAACAACTTTAACACTGTTACTATTATGCCGTCCCAATCACATAATATCTACGGCTTTTCACACACTCACAAGCGAATGCAAGACATACTTGGTCAACAGCCATACAGGTCACACTGAGGGTGGCCGTATAAACAACTTTAACACTGTTACTATTATGCCGTCCCAATCACATAATATCTCCGGCTTTTCACACACTCACAAGTGAATGCAAGGCATACTTGGTCAACAGCCATACAGGTCACACTGAGGGTGGCCGTATAAACAACTTTAACACTGTTACTATTATGCCGTACCAATCACATAATATCTACGGCTTTTCACACACTCACAAGCGAATGCAAAACATACTTGGTCAACAGCCATACAGGTCACACTGAGGGTGGCCGTATAAACAACTTTAACACTGTTACTATTATGCCGTCCCAATCACATAATATCTACGGCTTTTCACACACAAGTGAATGCAAGTCATACTTGGTAAACAGCCATACAGGTCACACTGAGGGTGGC
Source organism: Nerophis lumbriciformis (assembly GCF_033978685.3). NCBI lineage: Eukaryota > Metazoa > Chordata > Actinopteri > Syngnathiformes > Syngnathidae > Nerophis > Nerophis lumbriciformis. The sequence goes on from NC_084550.2 coordinate 10,277,538, forward strand.
CGTATGAACAACTTTAACAATGTTACTAATATGCCAGCCCAATCACATAATATCTCCGGCTTTTCACACACTCACAAGTGAATGCAAGCATACTTGGTCAACAGCCATACAGGTCACACTGAGGGTGGCCGTATAAACAACTTTAACACTGTTACTATTATGCCGTCCCAATCACATAATGTCTCCGGCTTTTCACACACTCACAAGTGAATGCAAAACATACTTGGTCAACAGCCATACAGGTCACACTGAGGGTGGCCGTATAAACAACTTTAACACTGTTACAAATACGCCGGCCCAATCACATAATATCTCCGGCTTTTCACATACTCACAAGTGAATGCAACACATACTTGGTCAACAGCCATACAGGTCACACTGAGGGTGGCCGTATAAACAACTTTAACACTGTTACTATTATGCCGTCCCAATCACATAATATCTCCGGCTTTTCACACACTCACAAGTGAATGCAAGGCATACTTGGTCAACAGCCATTCAGGTCACTCTGAGGGTGGCCGTGTAAATAACTTTAACACTGTTACAAATATGCACCACACTGTAAACCCACACTAAACAAGAATGACAAACACATTTCGGGAGAACATCCGCACCGTAACACAACACAAACACAACAGAACAAATACCCAGAACCCCGCCCAACTCAACCTCCTAAGGGAGAGCATGTCCAAAATTCCAAGCTGCTGTTTTGAGGCATGTTAAAAAAAAAAAAAGCACTTTGTGACTTCAATAATAAATATGGCAGTGCCATGTCGGCATTTTTGTTTCCATAACTTGAGTTGATTTATTTTGGGAAAACCTTGTTACATTGTTTAATGCATCCAGCGGGGCATCACAACAAAATTAGGCATAATAATGTGTTAATTCCACGACTGTATGTATCGGTATCGGTTTATATCGGAATCGGTAATTAAGAGTTGGACAATATTGGATATCGGCAAAAAAGCCATTATCGGACATCTCTACTATTCAATATATTTACCTATAGTAATTGTAAAAAATTTAGACTAGTGCTGTCAAAAGATTATTTCATTTAATCAGATAAATCACACTTTTGAATTTGAATTAATCATGATTAATTACAGATTATTACTCGGTTGAGTAAGAGCCCAATATTTGGACACAAATGCAATTTTATTTTCCATAACTTGGGTTGATTTATTTTGGAAAACCTTGTTACATTGTTTAATGCATCCAGCGGGGCATCACAACAAAATTAGGCATAATAATGTGTTAATTCCACGACTGTATATATCGGTATCGGTAATTAAGAGTTGGACAATATCGGATATCGGCAAAAAAGCCATTATCGTTCTGTGCAATAATCCTACTTACGTTTCAAAGAAATCCGGGGTTTCCTTTCTGCTTTCTCATGCTCTGCAAACATTATCAAAGTAAAAAGGAAAAAAACAAACAAAAAAAAACAATGAACTTGTTATCTACAGTGTAATGAAAAATACCAGCCTCTCTCCAATTAAACACCTGCTTCCAATTAACACCCTGGCCCCTTAGCGGTTTAGGTAAATCAACTCCACTTAGAGCATTTTACTTTGTATTGTTTACGTTTTATATGCTAATGTGGTTTGACAAAAACCCGATTTAGGTGGAAAAAGAGGAGAATAAGAAGAAAGTAAGAGGCCGATTAAGGAAAACTGTGATAATAATAATAATAAGGTTAGACGTGCAGAGGCGAGAGGCGAGGTGAAGAAAACCGATGAAAGTAGAGGTTAGATGGATATTTTGTCCTTTCGTTTGAGGAAAAGCTTGCTGTTTGTCTTCTTTGGTGTTGTTTTTGACACACTTCTGTGTGGCACCACAGAGCTGGGAGGTTAAAGACTCTGACAAAGACAAGTTCCAGTCTGTTTATCATGTTTCTGCCAAGTGTCGTGTCCCAGAGGGAGGCTTGTACTGTACAATTACTTTATAATGCAAGTGGATGGACAAACATGCATACACACACACACACACACACACACACACACACACACACACAACATGGAGGCTGTCTTCAAGCGCGGGGGAGACGCTCGTTGTTTGGAGCCTCGGGGGAAACCGTCGCCTTTCATTAACGTCTCGATGTCCGGAATGTCTGAGCGGGTTTCTCGCCACCAGCAACGCTTGTACGCCTACCCATCAATATTGTGTGTGTGGCTTCAAACTGCAGGAATATATTCATACCCATCCTCTATTCATCTACCCCGGTGTTTTTCAACCACCGTGCCGTGGCACACTGGTATATTGTCTGGTGTGCCGTGGGGAAATATGCAATTTCACCTATTTAAAGTTAAAGTACCACTGATACGCTGCAAAAAGTCAGTGTTCAAAAACAAGAAAAAAAATATACAAAAATGAGGGGTATTTTACTTGAACTAAGCAAAATTATCTGCCAATAGAACAAGAAAATTTGGCTTGTCAAGATTTCCAAAACAAGTAAAATTAGCT
>NC_084550.2:10282500-10292500 GCF_033978685.3 Nerophis lumbriciformis
ACTTTTCACATAGAGATTGACTAAAGTGCTGATGCCAGCACCTACAGTATCTTACTTGCTTTTTTTTTTTTTTTTTTCATCTTGCCTTTTTGGTACTCTTTTATTGTTTTGTGATAAAGATGAAACAATGAGGGCAGAAGCATGCAATATCTGCACCAGCACTTTTTTTTGTGTGTGTTCCCAATTCACTCAGAGCATATGAGAGGCAAACTAAACTCCCAGGGGAGTTTTCCCAGTTTAGTTTCCACATAAACCACACTGTAACATATACAGTATTTGTAGGTCTGCTATTAAATGACAGTTTGTGTGCATCGTGCTGCTTTTTCCACAATATAAAGAGCGACTGTAATCTGTTCCAGGGTCAAACTGTCACTATCATTAAACCTTTAACTGTACAAACAATGATTTAAGTAACGTTTTAACATCTTTAACTGTCGTACAAGTCAACTAAAAGGACTCACCCTCAAGAGTGTGACAGTGTTTACAAAAGTAGATGCAATATGATTAAAACTAAAGAAATTGACATTTTTAGTTAACACTTTTTTTTTTAAATATATACATTTTACATTTCCCCTGCAATTTTGAACAGTAGAATAAGGTGGAAGACTTTTAATCAGCAATGCACACAGCTATTGCTGCTTAATAATAATAGATTTTATTTGGAAAAAGCACTTTAAAATGAGTAAACAACCTCAAAGTGCTACAGTGTATTAAAAAAATAAAAAGATAATAAAAAATACATAAAAATAAAAGCTAGAACAGCCAAATAGCTAGAACTAGTATACATATATCTAAAAAAAAGAGGCTTTTTTTAAAAAAAAAAGAAGGGTTTTTAAGCCTTTTTTAAAAGCATCCACAGTCTGTGGTGCCCTCAGGTGGTCAGGGAGAGCGTTCCACAGACTGGGAGCGGCGGAGCAGAAAGCCCGGTATCCCATTGTTCGTAGCTTTGTCCTCGGAGGTTGGAGGAGGTTAACCGATCACAAGGCTCTGTAAGGTTCCCCGTGATTGGCCCAGAGCCCATTCTCAGCTAGTAGCTACAGCAGGGCTATTCAACTACACGATGAAGAGGGCTGCAGTTTGAAGGGCTCAAGGGCTGGACGCCGAAATGTGGATGTTTTGTCAGAAAGTGCCTCTGCAGGTTATATATATTTTTTGGAGACTGCGTTTATTTAATTGCAAAGTAAACATATCGGCTTTCACACTGCACTGTCAGTAAATTCATTATTCTGCCCTCGCTACTCGTTTCCAGCGTGTGCAGCTAGTTAACAATATGAAGAAACAGAAGCTCCAGTTTTTGTTGAGGGTTGACGTTCCTTCTTTTGAGTTATTTTCCTTCCTTGGTTTGATTTCTTTACACTTGTTCTTTCGTTGAGGTTTGCAAGACTGAAAATATAAACATAAAATGAACAAAACAAAAGTTTAACGCCCATTGTGTATTTTACATAAATAATGTCCATTGTGTATTTTTACATAAATAAAATGGAAGTTTCAGTGTTGATATATTCATGCAATAAACTGCAAATGTTTACACATATAGAAATTACACAACATTCACACAGCAAACACAACGTAGGCTCGAAATGGCACTGTGGTTTAAAGGCGGTCACGGTAAACGGGTGACCTTCACGACCCTGCTTAGTTATAATGCAGCTTCCATAAACTATTCATGCTCCATAAAGAGCCAGCTTTAAAATATATATATATTTTTTTTAAATACTTTTTTGTGTTAAATTTACTTTGTTAGGTGAAATTTCCCAACAACCTTAACCTTTTACTGTCCTTAGTTGATATTCAGGTCATTCCATTTATCACACAAGTAGCCTGCTGTGTTCCTATTACCGTATTTTTCGGAGTATAAGTCGCACCGGAGTATAAGTCGCACCTGCCGAAAATGCATTATAAAGAAGGAAAAAAACATATATAAGTCGCACTGGAGCCCTGCCAAACTATGAAAAAAACTGCGACTTATAGTCCGAAAAATACGGTATGTAACATTTAATTAAACCAAACAACATTTTGAACGTTTTTTTTTTTTTTTCCCCCCTCAATCTTTACATTGTAACAAAACGTTTAACTTTTAAGGTGATGATCTCAATTAAAATGCCCTGAGATGGGTAGGTTGTGAGTTCTAACCCCGGCCGAGTCATACCAAAGACTATAAAAATGGGACCCGTTACCTCCCTGCTTGGCACTCAGCATCAAGAGTTGGAATTGGGGGTTAAATCACCAAAAATTATTCCCGGGCGCGGCCACCGCTGCTGCTCACTGCTCCCCTCACTTCCCAGGTGATCGGTATCCTCTTGAGGACCAAGCTGTTTGTTCACATGCTTTTTTTTAAATTTCTCTTTGCTATTTGGGCTTATTGGACCCTAATTAGAATAAAAACTAAGAATCATATTTTTATATGATGTACTTAGTCCATAAGTACACAAACGTGTACTTCATGTGTAGTGACATGCTAATACTTATTTTTACACTTTTTTTCCCAAATTCCATTGTATGTTATACTCTTCTGACACCACCAGATGGCAGTATAAGTGTCCATAAAACCCCAATTCAGTAGTGTACACAATTCTGGAAATAAGAGCTAAAAGGTGCTGTCCACGCATGTGGCCACTAAGACCTTTAGAGGTTTTAGCTAGGCCGTGCCAGCAACTTGAGGGTTCCAGGTTTGATACCCACTTCTGCCATCCTAGTCACTGCCGTTATGTCCTTGGGCAAGACGCTTTACCCACCTGAACAAGGGGATGGATCAAATGCAGAGGTTAATTTCACCACACCTAGTGTGTGTGTGTGACCATCATTGGTACTTTAACTTTAACATGTTGCCAGAAGTCAGATGTGCGCTGCTATGGAAACAGAAATCAATGCGCGGAAAAAAATCAGTCCCAGAAATGATTAAAATGATAAAAATACGGTAAATATTGTACACATTGTTATGAAGGTGTCTGTTACTACATTATATATAGTGTATACTGTATATAACACGTTGTTGGAGGGGTTTTAAGTTGTTTTCAAGGGCTTTGAAGGCTACAATGGTGACTCCCATTAGTCGCATCTTGCAAGCGTTATCATCTTTAAAATCGTAATAAAAAAAAAAGACGTGTGTTCTTTTTTTTTATACATTCTAAATAGTAAATAAATGTAATCAAAAGTCTCGTTCGCCGCTCTATTCTGCCTATAAAGAGCCCTTGAAAGAGCATCCGAGCACATCTATTAAAGTTGTATATACATGATGTAAGTATGTACACTGCAAAAAGTCAGTGTTCAAAAACAAGAAAAACAAAACAAAAATTAGGGGTATTTTATTTGAACTAATATCTGCCAATAGAACAAGAACATTTGGCTTGTCAAGACTTTCCAAAACAAGTCAAATTAGCTAACCTCAATGAACCCAAAAATACCTTAAAAAAAAAGTATATTCTCACTAATAACAAGTGCACTTTTCTTGGTAGAAAAAAAAATTGACATTTTTGCTCAATATGTTGAAAAATATTCTTAAATTAAGTAAATGCTAGTGCCATTATCTTGACAAAATGAAATGCATACATCATGATTTTTTTTTTCATGCTTGAAGTAAAAAATGATTACTTTAAAAAAGTAGTTTTATACTTGTGAGTGTTGATGACACAGCTTTGCAACAGTTGATATTCTAGTTTCAAGCATGTTTTACTCAATATAGGTCATCAAATCTCAGCAACAAGCTGTAATATCTTACTGAGATGATATCATTTAGGACCAAAACACTTAAAACAAGTAAAACACTCTAACATAAAATCTGCTTAGTGAGAAGAATTATCTTATCAGACAGAAAATAGGCAATTATCACCTTTATTGGAGATATTTAATCTTACTTAGATTTCAGTTTTTGCAGTGTTGTGTCAGCGTCCTGGTGGCCATGGTCTGATGACTTGGTGTAGATGGCTCCTGTGATAGTGTTTACTCACCTGGCTCCTCTGTACTCAGCCATGCATACATTTGTTCATATAGTTGCGGGGCCTCACCTGCCATCATGGAAAGAAAAAAATGTAAAAAGAAAAAATAATAATTAAATTGTTATATGTATTCAGTGATTATACTATAAAGTTATTTTCCATTTAACTTCACCAGTTTTAGATTATTTTTATTCAAAATCGCTGAATTTTCACATTTGCCGTTCAAATACTGAGAAGAGACGGTGCGGTGATCAGCAGCCAGTTGAGGCACGTCACTCAGTTGTGCCTCAACATGGATTGCGGACTCGGCTAACTGCTGGCCTGCTGTGCAGTGAGACCGTATTGCTATATGAATTATATTATACATTTCCATAGTTTAGTTAGCTGAGGTATATAATATTCAGTGTATTTTGTCAACAACTGTATGTGTGTAAAGTATTTCTTGTGCTGAGCTATCATAAAACTGCTGTGAAGTCGCACTGTGTGAGGCTCGCAGTAATCCCGCCTCCTGGTGCCGGTTAATGCACCCCCCGCCGTAGAATGCACCCCCCGACGGGAGCGCCACACCAACCAAAGCCCACACCCAAACCCTCCACGTGCAAGACCGAATCCACCCAAAAAAAAGTCACTTAACAAGAAGCCAAAAAGTGCAAAAACAACAATGCTCGCGCCGGAGGAGCCGTGAACGACTGCAGGGACACAACATTAGGTACACCTGCAGACTGCAGCACGGATTTCATATTTCATTCATTCACAACTCCTCCAACACGGACACCACTGTTCCCGCACTTATAAGTAAAGGTAAGACCATAATAAAGTTTTTTTTATTAAATGTGCTTTTTTGTGTGCTACAGTTTTTGAAAGAAGGTAAATAAAGTGGTCCTTGTGTAAACTGCAGCCTCCGTGTTTGTTATTTTGTAGTTTCATACAGTATAGGTGACATTTATAAACCCTCGGTTACACTTTTTTAAATAGATTCAATCTTGCACGTGGAAAGTTTAAGTGAGGGCTTTAGTTGATATAACACTCTCGTCAGGGGGTGCATTAATCCAGCACAACAGCGGCTCATGGACTTATTTGATAAGTAAAGGTAAGACCATTATAACGTTTTTTTTTTTATTAAATGTGCTTTTTTGTGTGCTACAGTTTGTATGTGTAAAGTTAAAGTTAAGTTAAAGTACCAATGATTGTCACACACACACTAGGTGTAATGAAATTTGTCCTCTGCATTTGACCCATCCCTTGATCACCCCCTGGGAGGTGAGGGGAGCAGTGGGCAGCAGCGGCGCCGCGTCCGGGAATCATTTTTGGTGATTTAACCCCCAATTCCAACCCTTGATGCTGAGTGCCAAGCAGGGAAGAATGCTGGTATGAGCTTTTAAACATAACCCGTTAACTGCTGCCAATCAAATGGTGAATAAGATACTCTTTAGGGTTCATATGTTTGTAAATCTGACTGTGATGAAGTCAGTGCCTCACCAGTCATCAACCTCACCGCACGTCACTGCTGAGATCATTTAGGACCAAAACCCTTAAAACAAGTAAACATAAAATCTGCTTAGTGAGAAGAATTATCTTATCAGACAGAAAATAAGCAAATATCACCCTTATTTGAGATATTTAGTCTTACTTAGATTTCAGTTTTTGCAGTGTAGTAATGGGCACATTCATAATGTTATTTAATATTTAGGTATTTTTATCATTTTAGGAATACGCGTCGCATTAATTTAAAATATGCATCGTGACGTTTGATTTTTTTTTTTTCAATTACATCACTGATTACAACTCACTGCAGACTTCAACAACAAACATAATACAACATCACTTACTGTACTATGTCTGCTGTCATAAAGATAATGATTGTGAACCATAGGCGAAATTCCTAAAAATAAGTGCAGTTTCTCCTTTAAGGATTTGGTTTATTTATATGCTCCTTCATCAACTCATGTTTGTTGCAGCCTCCGATGTCCACCGGTCAAGTTAATGGGCCTTTTAACCTTGTGTCAATAGCTGGGGGACTTTGGCGCAACCGCCCACACCACAATTATTCCCTCCCCAATTAGTCGGGGGCCAGAGCAGTTTGTCTGCACATAAGAGATGCTCAGCACACAGCCTGAGGTGTCCACAACCAGTGCCATTATGTGCCTTAATGGGATACAGACCAACGTGTACCACCCCTTCGGCCACAAACTATAATAATAATTGTGATATTTGCCATGTTGCACGTGTCCCCACCGGGGTCTGATGGCGATAACACCAGCAGATTATCAGCAGCGATTAATCTTGTCAAGATTGCGTAACTTGCCGGCAGTGTTTAAAGCGGTTGCTGTATGACAGATTGCATTAAACATGATATGAAAAGATACTTTTGTCACATGCACAAGGCACTCCTGGCGTCATGGGCTGGAAGCTATTTTTTTTTTAAATTCCATTTGTTTTTTGCTTCGGAGCAGGTAAAATCAAGTCGATCAGTATTTAAAATAATACTTTGATATTGACACATGTTAAAGTTAAAGTACCAATGATTGTCACACACAGGATGCTTTATTATTGTCCATGCTTTAACATGTATAAGAACTGAAATTACATTTTCGGCACAGTCCCACTAAGAGCAGACATATGTTACAGGGAGACAAGACGGGACCGCCGACGAATCAGACGGCGCTCCTTAAAAAAAGGTGGGAAAAAGGGGATATTGGGAAAGGGGGGAGGAGTAAAAAATATCAGTCAAAGCCTGGACCCTCGGGAGGGGGTCCAGACTGAGTCCAAGGGAAAAAAACTCATTTGCCATAGCACACATAAACATGTTACATATAATCACAGAAACTCGCAACAGGCCGGCCTGCTGCTATAAAGCGCCACTCAGCCGTCCATCACCCCGAAGGGGAATCAAGCGGTGGGGTTGGGGTGGGGTGTGTGTTTGTGTATATGCCCATTGTCTTTGGGTGTAGTGGTGTTGTGTCCATAGGCCCCGGGCCGTTCTGCATGCAATGCAAGCAAAGTTCGACTTCCAGGTGTCGTTGAGGACGGAGGGGAGGTCAAAAAAGTTAAAGTTAAAGTACCAATGATTGTCACACACACACAAGTGTGGCGAAATTATTCTCTGTATTTGACCCATCACCCTTGATCACCCCCTGGGAGGTGAGGGGAGCAGTGGGCAGCAGCGGTGGCCGCGCCCGGGAATCATTTTTGGTGATTTAACCCCCAATTCCAACCCTTAATGCTGAGTGCCAAGCAGGGAGGTAATGGGTCCTATTTTTATAGTCTTTGGTATGACTCGGCCGGGGTTTGAACTCACAACCTACCCATCTCAGGGCGGACACTCTAACCACTAGGCCACTGAGTAGGTCCATCTTTGAGAGTCCTTGGGGGATGTTTTCAGAACAGCCTGCTCCTGTTGTTGCAGCGTCAAGGCCATTCGAGGGAGTCAAATCGTAGATTAGGATTTTTGTTTTTCCGCGAGCAGACATTACAATGGCTTGCCTGTTCTATTCATCCATGTTGGCTCTCATATCCAATTTTTCCGTTTCAACAAGATTCTCCATGATGTGATCCATTTTGCGATTCAGTTCAGAAATCAGCCCGGTCCAAACCTTCCATTGCGACGAACAGCCTTTGGGCTCCTTGAGGGGCTGCCATCGTCTTACGAATTTGACGATCCACCAGAGCAATGCCCAGCCCAATCAGCAGGTACTCCACGATCATGGTTCCAAATAGGTAGATGTCTTCCACGTCCTCGATGGAAAGGACTGAGAGGCACATGATTCTCCATTCGTCCCAGGAATCTCTCAAGTACCCCGAAGCAATGGTTCTATCAGGGCAGCCAGGCTCCCTAGAACCTCTTTTCCTCGTCGAAAATATTTTGTCAATTGAGTCGAGAGTCCAGCTAATCAATTCCATGTCTGATGTTTAGATGTTTAGATTAGTTTACACACACTAGGTGTGGCGAAATTCTTCTCTGCATTTGACCCATCACCCTTGATCACCCCCTGGGAGGTGAGGGGAGCAGTGGAAAGCAGCGGTGGCCGCGCCCGGGAATAATTTTTGGTGATTTAACCCCCAATTCCAACCCTTGATGCTGAGTGCCAAGCAGGGAGGTAACGGGTCCCATTTTTATAGTCTTTGGTAAGACTCGGCCGGGGTTTGAACTCACGACCTACCAGTCTCAGAGCAGACACTCTAACCACAAGGCCTATGAGTTCCTACTTGCAGAATCAAACACAAGTGTGTGTTCTAATCATGGCAGGCTTGGTAACGGACAACGAAAACGAGGATTTACAACCTTATACTTTTGAAGCTAAATATACTGCTGCTTATGGAAGAGTGAGACGTTGGAGCAGACAGAAAGGGGGGATGAACGCGATTTTGACGCTATAAATATGGAACTTGGAGCCAAGTTATTTCGACATAAATGGATTGCTTACCCAAAATCAACAGGAAACATCCCGGCCAGCTGGACCAGACGAACAACTGTCCATCGAGTGAGTCACTTTATTATCGATCATGATACACGCAGCATGTCATGCGTGTTAATACAACTACAGTACTTTGGTATAAATAACTGATAAATGTGTTATACTTGTATAGCGCTTTTCTACCTTCATGGTACTCAAAGCGCTTTGACAGTATTTCCACATTCACCCATTCACACACACATTCACACACTCACATTCACACAAAAAAAACAAAAATAGTTGTTTTTTTTACATTTTAAATTTAAAAAAATGAAAAAACAAAGTGTTACACTTTTTTGGTGTCAGGGAGCAAAAACTTTATCTAATAACGTTTTGATATTCAATTTATATTTAACTTAACAAATGTTACTTTTTTTTTATTTTCATGGATGCAATTTTAATTTAATGTTAAAATACAAAAAAAGAAAATTGAAAAACAAAGTGTTCTTATTTGGTGTCGAAGAGCAATACATCTGAAGTTTTGATTTTAAATGTATAATTTAATTTTTTTAAAATAATTACATTAAAAACAAAAAAAACGTTTCTTTTTTTAACTTTTTAAATATAAAAATATTTGGATAAACAAAGTGTTCTACTTTTTTGGTGTCAAAGAGCAAAAACATCTAAAAAAAATGGTTTGATTTTAAATTATTATCTAACTCAACAAATATTAATTTTGTTTTATTTTCATGAATGACATTCGAAAAACAAAACAAAAACTTTTTTTTAAACTTTTTATATATAAAAAAGACAATTGGGGAAACAGAGCGTTACACTTTTTTGGTGTTAAAGCGCAAAAACTTAATCCAAAAAACGGTTTCATATTCAATTTATATTTAACTAAAATATTACTTTTATTTTATTTTCATGAATGGAATTTGAATTTAATTTCAAAAGAAATAAAAGCAAACAAAAAACAAAACATTATTTTCTGGTGTCGGAGACGTTTTGATTTTTTATTTATATTTAATTTTAATTTTTTCAATGATTAAATAACATTTACTTTTAATGAATGGAAATTGTTAAAGAAAAAACAATACATTTAGTTATTTTTTTTAACCATCCATCCATCCATCTTCCTCCTTCTTCTTCTTTCTTCAATTATTTTTCAAATAATTAAGTTTAATTTTCTTTTAATAAATGGAACTTGGTAAAGAAAAAAAAACTACAGATTTTTTTTTTTACTTTTTAAATACGAAAAAGGAAATTATTCTACCTTTTTGGTAACCTGACTCTCGCCAGATCTTTGTAGTTCGCTGAGCTCCACATTCAAGTCGCTTTCTGACAGTCGCTTCAGGATGCACCGTTTTGTGGGCGGTCTTATTTACGTGGCTCACCTTCGGCAGCGTCTTCTCCCCGTCATCTTTGTTGTAGCGGTGTAGCGTGCAAGGACGGGAGTGGAAGAAGTGTCAAAAGATGGCGCTAACTGTTTTAATGACATTCAGACTTTACTTCAATCAATAACGTAGCAGCATCTCCTCATCCGGAAACAACAACAAGGCCGGAAATGTGTCCCGTGAAAAACCGTATGACTCAACCGGTGTCATCTGTACATCTCCTAAGGGTTTTCTAGTAATGTCAGGTTCAAACACTGACGACATCTATTAAACA
>NC_084550.2:10302500-10312500 GCF_033978685.3 Nerophis lumbriciformis
TTTAAGTGGTGCAGGGACAACATTTATATGAAATTGTCAATAATTGGTCAACATTGATTGACTGATTGATTGAGACTTTTATTAGTAGGTTGCACAGTGAAGTACATATTCCGTACAATTGCCCACTAAATGGTAACACCCGAATAAGGTTTTCCACTTGTTTAAGTCGGGGTCCACTTACAGATACATGATACAGATATATGATACAGATAGATACTATCATACTGACATGACAATAGATGTTAGCTCAGTCGCCAGAATTTCATCGTAAATAAAAAAACTGTGGTACTGTTTTCCCATATACAGTAATTGACCGGAAAACAACTGGACATTTTACCATAATTAACAGTGGTATGGTTCTTGCATTTACAGCAAAATGCCGATTAAAAACATCCTACTTTTTTGGGTAAAAAAAATTGGCCGCTGTTGCCAGAATGTTGTACTCATTTTGTCAGGTTCAAACACTGATGACATTTATTAAACAGACGAAGAAGCAAGGAATCAAACAGAGACAGAATTAAATTTGGCTCAATTGAGGAGAAACGTCTGGGCTATACTCTTGTACAGTGTCCCACCACGCTCTGACGAAAGATTGTACGCCTGCTCTTTTATTTGGACTTTCCCTGATTACATGGCAACAGTTGTTTCTAAGGGAAGGGGGTCGTAAACAGCCGCTGCCTTTGGTCTCAAAACAGTTCAAAGAAAAGGTGCCTGGAGACAAAATCTCCCTGTGGATTACAATACATCAAAGAAACCGACACCTTCATGTCGCTTCCCATCCTACACAGTGGAGTTTTACAAGCCTTTTGCTTGGTAGGATCAAAGGCAGCTTTTGTCCTCTCGCCCGGAACTCATGGCAACACAAAGCTTTGTAATAACTTACATACAATTATTACTTAAATAAAAATGCACCGGCAATTGTGTAATAACATCACAAGGCGCACCATTTACATTTGCAGTAGCAAGGGGATTCATATGGCTGCGGTTTACCTGACACATGAAACGTGACGCGTCAGAGACATGCACTATCCTCTTAAGCCGCCAGATGTCAGTAGAGTATTTGAATGTCTTAAAATGTGTGTTGTGGCAATTCCTACTTTGACCACGTCAGTTGCTATGTAGAGTGGCGCTTTCCATCATTTTTAGCAGACTGCATTCCCCCCCTCCAGGAATGGGACCATATGAATCCCTTCCCTACTTTTTATTCATATATTATTCACTGTAACAAACAGCGCTCCGAGGGCGATGTAGCCCTCGATAAGAACGAGTTTGACACCTCGACAAGCGTGCATATCTTTCATTTCAAGTTTACACCGATGGACATATTTGCAGTGGAATTGTGCAAGTTATAGTCGTGTGGGGGCGAGAAGGTGGGGCGGGGTTTAGCGGTGGTATGGCAGATAAGGAGAAGGCATTATCTCTACTGCTCATTCTCTCTTTGACCAGCGGGGGGTGTGGTGCCTTATCCTCGCTTCCTGCTCTGTGGGTCGCCTTCACAGTCTGAAGGATGTGTCTCGCTTTCTCTTGTATACTGTGTGTGTGTGTGTGTGTGTGTGTGTGTGTGTGTGTGTGTGTGTGTGTGTGTGTGTGTTCATGTATTTCTACCCTTCTTGAGACATCAACAAGGAAAAGTACCTTCCATATGAGGACCGGTGAACAAGTTAGGACCGAAATCACGGTCCCAATACAGAAAACCATTGCATCTAATAGAGAGCCAAATACTAGAGTCCGTGAACATTGCTCCAAAGTCAGGATTTTTTTTGTTGATTTAATGTGCATACAAAAGTAAACATTGACAGGTGCAAAGGCAGCAATATATGATAAACCAAGACGGCGGCTAAAGAAGGACTTCCCTATTCATCCCCGAAAAAACCCGCCAGGTGAATAGCTGATTAGTGACCATAGGATGAGGAAATACACTACGGTACTAAGACTATAGTGTCCATTAACAGTTAGCTTCTACAGCTGGGTTGCCCAAAGTGCGGCACAGGGGCCATCTGTGGTCCGTGACTCGTTTGTCATCGGCCTTAAGCACGTTACAAAAAAAAAAAAAATAGAGATCTCATTTGCACCCCTGGTGGTGAAATCTATCAAAATGAGGGTGGTCCCAAAAAGGAGGGATTTTTCAAATTGACTGTGTCGGTTTTAAAAGTGCTCCCTCTCTGGTCAACATACGAAATAACAAGTGATGTGTAAAAATTTGAAGTGCTCCCCCTCTGGCCAACATCTGTAATAACAAATGTGTGTAAGAAATTGTAATGCGCCCCCTTTGGCTAAAATTAATTAAAAAAAATAAAATATATATATACATAGAGACATACTGTAATAACTTCAATTAAATAATGAAGATTAAAAGCCAATTACAAAAAAATAAAAATAAAAGCAGTCTTTTTCTCACAATGTGTCGACTTTTTTCTTATAAAATAGGGAACAATTTCTCATATTCTTTCTGTTTCTGTTATAATGCAATATTTTCTCATAAAATGATTACTTTTTAATGCAAAATGGTGACATTTGTCATATATATAATTCTGACTTTTATCAAAATATTGAATTAAAAAAAAACTTAAGCTTAAAAACCCTTCTTTTTAAAAAAGCCTTTTTTTATTTATTTATTTATTTTTTAGATGTATGCATACTAGTTCTAGCTATTAGGCTGTTCTAGTTTTTAATTTGTATTCATTTTTATTATCTCTTTATTATTATTTTTAGTACACTGTAGCACTTTGAGGTTGTTTGCTCAATGTAAAGTGCTTTTTACAAATAAAATGTTTTTTTTTGTATTATTGTATGTATTATGTATTATTATTATTATTATTATATTGCCAATTGTTTTGTTGATCTTGTAAAATAATAACATTTTTGGAGTAAAACTGTGACTTTTGTCATTGTTTTACAAAGTAAAATTCAGATTATTATAATAATATTGACAACATTTTAAAGTTTTCTTATGAAAATTGTGACATTTGTCGCGTAAAATTACAACTCTTTTCATAAAATTGCAAACATGTTAAGCTTTTCTTGTAAATGGTGACATTTGTCATATAACATTCTGACTTTTATCAAAATATTGCCAATTTTTTTGTTGATCTTGAAAAATAGTGACATTTTTGGAGTAAAACTGTGACTTTTGCCATAATTTTACAGAGTAAAATTCAGATTATAATTATAATATTGACAACATTTTACAGTTTTCTTATGAAAATTGTGACATTTGTCGTGTAAAATTACAACTCTTTTCATAAAATTGCAAAAATGTTAAGCTTTTCTTGTAAATGGTGACATTTGTCGTATAAAATTCTGACTTTTATCAAAATATTGCCAATTTTTTTGTTGATCTTGTAAAATAATTTAATTTTTGGAGTAAAACTGTAACTTTTGTCATAATTCTACAGAGTAAAATTCCGATTATACTTATAATACTGACAACATTTTAAAGTTTTCTTATGAAAATTGTGACTTGTCGAGTAAAATTACGACTCTTTTCATATACAATTCTGACTTTTCTCAAAATATTGCCGATTTTTTTGTTGATCTTGAAAAACAGTGACATTTTTGGAGTAAAACTGTTACTTTTGTCATAATTTTACAGAATAAAATTCCGATTATAATTATAATATTGACAACATTTTACAGTTTTCTTATGAAAATTGTGACATTTATCGCGTAAAATTACAACTCTTTTCATAAAATTGCAAAAATGTTAAGCTTTTCTTGTAAATGGTGACATTTGTCATATAAAATTCTGACTTATCAAAATATTGCCAATTTTTTTGTTGATCTTGTAAAATAATTACATTTTTGGAGTAAAACTGTGGCTTCTGTCATCGTTTCACAGAGTAAAATTCCGATTATTATAATAATATTGACAACATTTTAAAGTTTTCTTATGAAAATTGTGACTTGTCGAGTAAAATTACGACTCTTTTCATATAAAATTCTGACTTTTATCAAAATATTGCCGATTTTTTTGTTGATCTTGAAAAATAATGACATTTTTGGAGTAAAACTGTGACTTTTGTCATAATTTTACAGAGTAAAATTCAGATTATAATTATAAAATTGACAACATTTTACAGTTTTCTTATGAAAATTGTGACATTTGTCGCGTACAATTCTGACTTTTATCAAAATATTGCCAATTTTTTTGTTGATGTTAAGCTTTTCTTGTAAAACTGCGACTGTTATTGAGTAAAATTCCAACATGTATCATATTGCACAAATGTTCAGTTTTTCTTGTAAAATTTTGACTTGCGTTGAGTAAAATGACGACTTTTATTATAACACTGCCAAAATTCTATGTTTTTCTTGTGAAATTGTGACCTTTTTCTTGTGAAATTCCAACTAATTTTTGTCAACAAGCTTTTTTTTAATTATTTGCATTGTATGTATATATTATTATTGTTGTAAATACAAATATTCTAGAAAGGGTGGTCCTAAAGAGGTAGGCATTCTTTTCGGAGGTCTCAAAAGGTAAGAAATACAAGAATGTGTGTGTGTGTGTGTGTGTGTGTGTGTCTCTTAGGGGGGGCCTGCCGATGCATGCCTCGACAGACAAATTTCAAAGGCATAACTAAAGACGATGCACCAAAGTAAGGAAGGGCGAGAAGATCAAGGATGCACACAGACCAAGAACAAACTGGAGGAAAAAGTGAGTGAAAAAAACCAAACAATCCAGGGATGTTAGGATGGAAGTTGATGTTTGACCACCCTGGGTCCTCGTCCTGATATTTAATTTCTCTTAACAGTAGGGTCACTTATCAGCCTTCCTCAGAGAAAGATTGCTCTTTTTGTATTAATTGAACACAGCGAGGTTCCAGACAGTAGACTGAAAAAAAAAAAAAAAAATCCTTGACATGGAAAAATATTCAACCAATGAGTGGATCTTCTGAAGGAGACCTTTCTCGTCTGAAGGTTGTTGTTTTTTTTCCGTTAAGCAGCATCTGAGATTAATGAGCTACTAATGAGTGAATGTCGGCTTTAGCAGACTGACTGACTGTCACAGACGCAGTTCATGCTGGGATCCCAGCAGTCAATAACAACTAATCCCCTCAAAATGGGGAAGAATAGCCGAACATTTTGCCTTCAGGAAAAACTAATAAGATGTTTAAAAAAACAAAACTAATGCACTGCAAAAAGTCAGTGTTCAAAAACAAGAAAAAAAAAAATACAAAAATGAGGTGTATTTTATTTGAACTAAGCAAAATTATCTGCCAATAGAACAAGAACATTTGTTAGTAAAATTAGCCAACCTCAATGAACCCAAAAATACCTTAAAATAAGTATATTCTCACTAATAACAAGTGCACTTTTCTTGGTATAAAATTTTTTTTGACCTTTTTGCTCAGTATGTTGAAAAATATTCTTAAATGAAGTAAATGCTAAAGCATATCTTGACATAATGATATGCGCTCAGCATTACATTTCTTGAAACCAGCAAACTTATACTAAAAACTGATTTATTGTTCTTAATGGAAAGGCCACAAGGCAAGCGCTTGTTACTCTCGGGGTCTCCTAGCCGCTCAGGCAAATCATATGGTCTAAAAATGCATTTTTCCATGGATAACATGACATCATCGCGCCAAGTGCGTGCTCTTTCAGTCAATTAGTGCGCATATATACAGCCCAACCCCTGGCCAAACATTTTTTAATTGTAATTTTGAAGAATTAATCTGAATGTGCATGAATTATTTATGTTCAAAATTGTTAGAAATGTCACATGTTAAATATTTAAATATTAACTGTCAGTTTACTGTACTGTGCCAACTGTACTACTATATGAGTACCTATTTTCTATTGTTTCATTGAGAATAAAACAGCAAAGTCCATTTGGCTGTCATCTGTTTTAATTATGAGACACAATTGTGTCAAAGTCATGATTTTTTTTTTCATGCTTGAAATAAGAAATGATTACTTTAAAAAAGTAGTTTTATACTTGTGAGTGTTGATGACACAGCTTTGCAACAGTTGATATTCTAGTTTCAAGCATGTTTTACTCAATATAGGTCATCAAATCTCAGCAACAAGCTGTAATATCTTACTGAGATCATTTAGGACCAAAACCCTTAAAACAAGTAAAACACTCTAACATCTGCTTAGTGAGAAGAATTATCTTATCAGACAGAAAATAAGCAAATATCACCCTTATTTGAGATATTTAATTGTACTTAGATTTCTGTTTTTGC
Organism: Nerophis lumbriciformis; assembly: GCF_033978685.3. NCBI lineage: Eukaryota > Metazoa > Chordata > Actinopteri > Syngnathiformes > Syngnathidae > Nerophis > Nerophis lumbriciformis. The sequence continues at coordinate 10,308,686 of NC_084550.2, forward strand.
AGTGAAGGACATTTTTTGATGGTGGTTGTATTCCTTTTTTGGTTTGTATTTCGACATAAATGACATAACTGTATCCGGTTTTTTGGTTTTTTTTTGTGGATGTTTGCAACCTTTATGCGGATGCCTAGATGGCGCTAACCTTCCAACGTATTTAAGCTTTATAAGTAGAGATGTCCGATAATGGATTTTTTGCCGATATTGTCCAACTCTTAATTACCGATTCCGATATCAATCGATACCGATATATACAGTCGTGGAATTAACACATTATTATGCCTGATTTTGTTGTGATGCCCCGCTGGATGCATTAAACAATGTAACAAGGTTTCCCAAAATAAATCAACTCAAGTTATGGAAAAAAAATGCCAACATGGCACTGCCATATTTATTATTGAAGTCACAAAGTGCATTATTTTTTTTAACATGCCTCAAAACAGCAGCTTGGAATTTGGGACGTGCTCTCCCTGAGAGAGCATGAGGACGTTGAGGTGGGCTGGGTTGGAGGGAGCGGGGTTCAGGGGGAGGTAGGGGGTAGCGGGGGGTGTATATTGTAGAGTCCCGGAAGAGTTAGTGCTGCAAGGGGTTCTGGGTATTTGTTCTGTTGTGTTTATGTTGTGTTACGGTGCGGATGTTCTCCCGAAATGTGTTTGTCATTCTTGTTTGGTGTGGGTTCACAGTGTGGCGCATATTTGTAACATTGTTAAAGTTGTTTACGCGGCCACCCTCAGTGTGACCTGTATGGCTGTTGACCAAGTATGTGTTGCATTCACTTGTGTGTGTGAAAAGCCGTAGATATTATGTGATTGGGCCGGCACGCAAAGGCAGTGCCTTTAAGGTTGTACTTCTCCCTTTTGTGTACACAGCGGCGTTTTAAAAAGTCATATATTTTACTTTTTGAAACCGATACCGATAATTTCCGATATTACATTTTAAAGCATTTATCGGCCGATAATATCGGCAGTCCGATATTATCGGACATCTCTATTTATAAGCTACCCTCTTACGGCTGTTAGTACTTAATGACGCAACAATGGCTGTACACGTAACAAGTGCAGGCGCTTTAGCGTTGTGTGTTGTTAAAGGGGAACTGCACTATTTTTTTGAATTTTGCTAATCGTTCACAGTCATTTAATGCATTCTAACTTGTAAATAAACGTAAATAAAAATCCGCTTACAATGGGATGTCTTCTATTCCGCCCATAAAACCTCATAAATAACAATTCAAGAAGTGCCGACAATACTTTATTTACATTTCGTGACTTAAGTATTAACCAAGTATTAGTGATATTGTTATTATAAGCGCTAACGCAGACAAACTATTTATGGCGGCGCCGCGATCACAAGCTTGTGTGCCGAGTGATAAGCTGTTTCTTCGCATCCTTGCTCGTGGAAGTTTATTGTAGAACATGAATCATTCCTCACTCCTGGATAGAAGAAGGATGAGGACGTATTCCAACAAGTTGGTACATTTTGACCGCCAATTTAGACCCGGTAATGGCGAGTATGACATGAAAAGACGCTTGTTTCCCTTTTCTTTGCGAGGATTATGAGTCTAAACGGCAATATGTGAACATCCTAGCAGTCGGCATCCTAATGACAGCAGACATTGTACAGTAATTGATGATTTATTATGTTTGTTAGCTCTCAAGAAGTTCGCAGTGAAAAATAATCAGTGATGTTGAAAAAAAACAGCAAACATTATGATGCGTTTTTGAAATTAATGCACCTTGTATGCTTAAAATGAGCAAAATACGTAAATACTAAACGTTATTATAAATGTGCCTGTTACTACATTACATATATACATACATCATGTTTATAAAACCTCAATGGAGGTGTTTTTAAGGGCTTTATAGGCAGATTTGTAAGTGGACTTTTAGGTGTGTTTACGTTGATGTAAAAACTGAGAGATAAATATGAGGAGCATTTTAGTTTTTTATGTGAGAGCATTTCAGTAGTGTGAGAGCATTTCAGTAGTGTATGTGAGAGCATTTCAGTAGTGTAAGTGAGAGTGTTTCAGTAGTGTATGTGAGAGCATTTCAGTAGTGTAACTAAGAGCATTTCAGTAGTGTGTATAAGAGTGTTTCAGTAGTGTGTGCGAGAGAAAAACATTTCAGTTGTTTATGTGAGAGCATTTCAGTAGTGTGTATAAGAGTGTTTCAGTAGTGTGTATAAGAGTGTTTCATTAGTGTGTGTGAGAGAAAAACATTTCAGTTGTTTATGCGAAAGCATTTCAGTAGTATGTATAAGAGTGTTTCAGTAATGTGTATAAGAGTGTTTCAGTAGTGTGTGTGAGAGAAAAACATTTCAGTTGTTTATGTGAGAGCATTTCAGTAGTGTATAAGAGTGTTTCAGTAGTGTGTATAAGAGTGTTTCAGTAGTGTGTGTGAGAGAAAAACATTTCAGTTGTTTATGTGAAAGCATTTCAGTAATGCTTATAAGAGTGTTTCAGTAGTGTGTATAAGAGTGTTTCAGTAGTGTGTGTGTGTGAGAGAAAACCTTTCAGTTGTCTATGTGAGAGCATTTCAGTAGTGTGTTTCAGTAGTGTGCGTAGAGAAAAACTTTTCAGTTGTTTATGTGAGAGCATTTCAGTAGTGTGTATAAGAGTGTTTCAGTAGTGTGTGTGAGAGAAAAAACATGTCAGTTGTTTATGTGAGAGCATTTCAGTAGTGTGTATAAGAGTGTTTCAGTAGTGTGTATAAGAGCATTTCAGTGGTGTGAATAAGAGTGTTTCAGCAGTGTGTATAAGAGTGTTTTGGTTGTGTGTGTGAGAGAAAAACATTTCAGTTGTCTATGTGAGAGCATTTCAGTCGTGTGTATAAGAGTGTTTCAGTAGTGTATGTGAGAGAAAAACATTTCAGTTGTTTATGTGAGAGCATTTCAGTAGTGTGCATAAGAGTGTTTCAGTAGTGTGTATAAGAGCATTTCTGTAGTGTGTATAAGAGTGTTTCAGTAGTGTGTATAAGAGTGTTTCAGTAGTGTGTGAGAGAAAAACATTTCAGTTGTTTCTGTGAGAGAATTTCAGTAGTGTGTGTAAGAGTGTTTCAGTAGTGTGTATAAGAGTGTTTCAGTAGTGTGTGAGAGAAAAACATTTCAGTTGTTTATGTGAGAGCATTTCAGTAGTGTGTATAGGAGTGTTTCAGTAGTGTGTGTGAGAGAAAAACATTTCAGTTGTTTACGTGAGAGCATTTCAGTAGTGTGTATAAGAGTGTTTCAGTAGTGTGTATAATAGCATTTCAGTAGTGTGTATAAGAGTGTTTCAGTAGTGTGTATAAGAGTGTTTCAGTAGTGTGTGTGAGAGAAAAACATTTTGTTTTTTTATGTGAGAGCATTTCAGTAGTGTGTATAAGAGTGTGTCAGTAGTGTGTGTGAGAGAAAAACATTTCAGTTGTTTATGTGCGAGCATTTCAGTAGTGTGTATAAGAGTGTTTCAGTTGTGTGTATAAGAGCATTTCAGTAGTGTGTATAAGAGTGTTTCAGTAGTGTGTATAAGAGTGTTTCAGTAGTGTGTGAGAGAAAAACATTTCAGTTGTTTATGTGAGAGCATTTCAGTAGTGTGTATAAGAGTGTTTCATTAGTGTGCGTAGAGAAAAACATTTCAGTTGTCTATGTGAGAGCATTTCAGTAGTGTGTATAAGAGTGTTTCAGTAGTGTGAGAGAAAAACATTTCAGTTGTTTATGTGAGAGCATTTCAGTAGTGTGTACAAGAGTGTTTCAGTAGTGTGCGTAGAGAAAAACATTTCAGTTGTTTATGTGAGAGCATTTCAGTAATGTGTATAAGAGCATTTCAGTAGCGTGTATAAGAGTGTTTCAGT
>NC_084550.2:10317500-10415000 GCF_033978685.3 Nerophis lumbriciformis
TACACTAAGTTTATCCAGGATAAACCACTCGAGACAGGCGGAAAAGATCATCAGGACTCCTCTTCCTCCTATCCAGGAGATGGCAAAAAGCCGCTGCCTGACCAGGGCTCAGAAAATCTGCAAAGACTCCTCCCACCCCCACCAAGGACTGTTTTCACTGCTGGACTCTAGAAAGAGGTTCCGCAGCCTCCGAAGCAGAACCTCCAGGTTCTGTAACAGCTTCTTCCCTCAAGCCGTAAGACATTTTTTAACGCATCATAATTAAATTATCCCTTCAACTCCCCCCAAAATGGATTAACTCGCTAGTGTCATGTCTGTGTAATCATGTTTTGTCTTAGTCATGTTTTGTTTAGTTATTGGACTCTTTAGTTTCTGGCTTTTCACTCCCTTGTCTTGTTTCCATGATTACCCATTAGTTTCACCTGTTCCACATTTGGACTCATTGTGCACTCTTGTTTATCACCATAGCAACCCATTAGTTTTCAACTGTCACGTCACGCACCTGTTTCACGTTTTGAGTCACGCACCTGTTTTCGTTAATCATGTCTGTAGTATTTAAGTTCAGTGTTTTCAGTTTGTCTTTCTGGTGACATCCCCGCATTTATGCTTCTGCACACTCTCCACACCCTTATGATCCTTGCTGCTCTTTTTTCATGCCAAGTAATTTTTTGTTTATTAAGCCACAGTTAGTGTTTTTGTTGTTGTTCATAGTTTCTGCCTTTGTGCAAGTATTTGTTTTCATAGCCAAGTCGTTTCTCCGCCACTGTGCGCGCTTTTCGTTTGTACTTTTTTTTTGTAGTTATAGTGTTTAAATAAATCATGTATTCCCCTTCACGCCACATATGGTCCAAATCTTTTGCACCTCGGGAGAACAAACCACGCCATAGTCCAAGTCGTGACAGCTAGAGTAAAGAAGACAATATAACATACATCCATAAACGTGGACGCATGTGAAAAAGTGCAATGTATTTATCTGTACAGTAATCTATTTATTTATTTATATATACTGTAATTATATATATTTATTTATTTTATATATATATTTATATATTATTTATATATATTTATTTATTTTTATATGCACCTTATTGCTTTTTTATCCTGCAGTACCATAAGCTTATGTAACGAAATTTCGTTCTTATCTGTGCTGTAAAGTTCAAATTTGAATGACAATAAAAAGGAAGTCTAAGTCTAAGTCATAAATCCCACCTAACCTAATCCGTGTCCACACACACACACAATGGTCGTTTAAAACCCCCTCCCTCCCGCCGTCCGCCGGGGCAACGCGACCTAGTACGCATGCGTGGAAAATGCGCATGCATAATCACCTCCATTGTTTCTTTTAGTAAAACGTGATAATATTCCTATTCTGTCTTGATGGTCCTTCTTACTCTGCATATACAAACCCCGTTTCCATATGAGTTGGGAAATTGTGTTAGATGTAAATATAAACGGAATACAATGATTTGCAAATCATTTTCAACCCATATTCAGTTGAATATGCTACAAAGACAACATATTTGATGTTCAAACTGATAAAAAATTTTTTTTTTAGCAAAAAATCATTAACTTTAGAATTTGATGCCAGCAACACGTGACAAAGAAGTTGGGAAAGGTGGCAATAAATACTGATAAAGTTGAGGAATGCTCATCAAACACTTATTTGGAACATCCCACAGGTGAACAGGAAAATTGGGAACAGGTGGGTGCCATGATTGGGTATAAAAGTAGATTCCATGAAATGCTCAGTCATTCACAAACAAGGATGGGGCGAGGGTCACCACTTTGTCAACAAATGCGTGAGCAAATTGTTGAACAGTTTAAGAAAAACCTTTCTCAACCAGCTATTGCAAGGAATTTAGGGATTTCACCATCTACGGTCCGTAATATCATCAAAGGGTTCAGAGAATCTGGAGAAATCACTGCACGTAAGCAGCTAAGCCCGTGACCTTCGATCCCTCAGGCTGTACTGCATCAACAAGCGACATCAGTGTGTAAAGGATATCACCACATGGGCTCAGGAACACTTCAGAAACCCACTGTCAGTAACTACAGTTGGTCGCTACATCTGTAAGTGCAAGTTAAAACTTTTCTATGCAAGGCGGAAACCGTTTATCAACAACACCCAGAAACGCCGTCGGCTTCGCTGGGCCTGAGCTCATCTAAGATGGACTGATACAAAGTGGGAAAGTGTTCTGTGGTCTGACGAGTCCACATTTCAAATTGTTTTTGGAAACTGTGGACGTCGTGTCCTCCGGATCAAAGAGGAAAAGAACCATCCGGATTGTTATAGGCGCAAAGTTGAAAAGCCAGCATCTGTGATGGTATGGGGGTGTATTAGTGCCCAAGACATGGGTAACTTACACATCTGTGAAGGTGCCATCAATGCTGAAAGGTACATAAAGGTTTTGGAGCAACAGATGTTGTCATCCAAGCAACGTTAGCATGGACGCCCCTGCTTATTTCAGCAAGACAATGCCAAGCCACGCGTTACATCAACGTGGCTTCATAGTAAAAAAAAAAAAAAAGTTTATGAGTTTGAACATCAAATATGTTGTCTTTGTAGTGCATTCAATTGAATATGGGCTGAAAAGGATTTGCAAATCATTGTATTCCGTTTATATTTACATCTAACACAATTTACCAACTCATGGAAACGGGGTTTGTATGTCATCTGAAAGAACTTGGGATTGACCAGTGACTTTAATTCCCTGAGAGGGAATACTGGTCAGACGCAACAGTACGTATCAATTAAAATGTGAAAAGGTACCCATCAACCTGTTACATGTATGCAAGCATGTATTACAAGTAATTTTAGCAAAACCCATAGGGGGCGCCGCGTCTTTTGAAAAAATGTGATCGCCACGCGGTGACTTATTATTTTTCTCCTATTAAAGCATGGGAAATTTAGCTGAAAGCCCATTTTAATGTGTTACATTGATTTCCCCTCGAGGGTCCGGAGTTAAAAAGAACAAAAATCGACTATAATGGGGAAGGGCTTTAGCTCTAAACCCAGCCGAGCGAATGTGTTTGTGTGAGCAGAATGTGCTACTCATACGTTGGAATTGAAATGTGCTGCTCACACCTGCAGAAGTGACAGAAAGTTGAAAAGATTGCGTGAAAATCAGCGCAAGACTGAATCAACTTAGCGGTTATGAAACCGTTCCCGGAATATCTCATCTCACATATTATATGGAGTCATTAAATCCCCTAACTTACCTTTTCTGACTCACGCTGTCAGTCCGTCATTGTCATACTTTTTCCTCGCTACTTTCCTCTTCTTTGTCTGGCTCTCGGCGGTCCAACAAAGACGACTTATGTCCCCTTTTGTGGACGACGTGCTCAAGCAGTAAGAGCAGGAAAAATCATTAAAGGCCACGGTTTGAGTAAAAGTGCATCAAGCCAACAATTAGTGATGGCCTTTTGCGCCTCATCCTTTTTAAATGTCACCAGCTGCGGCGAGAGTGGAAACGCGAGCGCGAGACAGAAACAAAAGAATGAAACACAACATGCTGTATGTGTCTGGAGAGTTGTGTACTTTAATTGCTTTTTCCAAACTGCGCTAAAAACAGATCGGAACAGACACCGAGACAGATTTGAGGTCCAAAACTAAAAGCAAAGTTCAGTTCAGTTTCAGTTTATTTGGAACATGCATACGATACGACGTAATGCATCACATATTTCCTGTTGTTTCATTACAGCACGTCCGAAAAGGAGTAGGGAGAAGCAGAGCTTATTTTTTCCGACCCCTTTTCATATCATAGCAGCTTTATACCATTTCTTTGTTCTCTGTTTATAACAGAACAGTGAATAAATACATAATAAGTAAACACATTTTAAATACATAAATAATCATTATCTCATTAAAAAAAACATAAAAAAACTTTAAGATGTTTATCATAAATCTTTGTGCTTTGCGAATACTTGTAGTTTGAACAGTCTCTTAAACTGAATCATGTTAGTGAATTGTTTGATTTCCTTGCTTTATCCGTTCCATAATTTAATTCCACATACTGATTTGCTAAAGGTCTTAAGTGTTGTACGTGCATACAAATGCTTTTAAGTAGATTTTGAATTTTGAAATGTCTCCTCTTGTGTTGAGAATAATTGTTGTACATTCTCCTACAACACTTCAAACCTTTAGCAATCAGTATGTGGAATTCAATTATGGAATGGATTAACCAAATAAATCAAACAAAGCACTAATATGATTCAGTTTAAGAGACTGTTCAAACTACAAGTGTTCACAAAGAACCCAGAATAAGAATTATGATGAATATGTTGAACACTTTTTTATTTTATTTTTATTTTAATTTTAATTTTAATTTTATTTTTATTTTTATTTTTATTTTTATTTTTATTTTTATTTTTATTTTTATTTTTATTTTTATTTTTATTTTTATTTTTATTTTTATTTTTATTTTTATTTTTATTTTTATTAATTTTATTTTCGTTTTCATTTTTTTTATTTTATTTTATTTTTATTTTTATTTTTATTTTTATTTTTATTTTTATTTTTATTTTTATTTTTATTTTTATTTTTATTTTTATTTTTATTTTATTTTTATTCTATTTTTATTTTATTTTTATTGTTATATTATTTTATTTTTTTAATTTTTAATTTTTTTATTATTTTTTTATTTTATTTTTATTTTATTTATTTTATTTTATTTATATTTGTATTTATATTTTATTTTTTTATTTTTTTATTTTTTTATTTTTTTATTTTTTTATTTTTTTATTTTTTTATTTTGTATTTATTTTTTGTTTTATTTTATTTTTATTTTGTTTTTATTTTATTTTATTTTATTATTATTTTTTATTTTTTTATTTAATACAAATATATATATATTTTTTTTATTGAGACAAGGACAATTTATGTATTTAATATTTATTTACTATGCTATATTATTTGTTTATTATTTATTTGTTTACTGTTATGTTACAGACAACAAGAAAATAGGATAAAATTGCTATGGTATGAAAAGGGGTAGGATAAAATAAGCTCATAAGCACTCAGCATCATTGGGAGTTGAATCACCAAAAATGATTCCCGGGCGCGGCCACTGCTGCTGCTCACTGCTCCCCTCACCTCCCAGGGGGTGATCAAGGGGGATGGGTCAAATGCAGAGAATCATTTCGCCACACCGAGTGTGTGTGTGTGACAATCATTGGTACTTTAACTTTAATGAGCCGCAACGGGGCGGCGTGGTTCCTTGTTCGATCCCCAGCTTCTACCAACCTAGTCACGTCCGTTGTGTCCTTGAGCAAGACACTTCACCCTTGCTCCTGATATAACTATAACTATAAAGAAACACTTAAAAGAACATCCGAGCACATCTATTCATGTTTTATATACATGATGTAAGTATTTTTCCTACTTTCTCATGCACTACACATCATTATTTAAGTAAAACATGCCTTGAATTACTTGTACATTAACTGCACATAAGCCCATAGAGATGTTTACAAAATAAATATGTGCTGACAAGACTGATAAAGTTTGGGGGAGAAAGTAGTAGAGAGTGAGCTTATATCAGTGAGGGGTGATCCCAGTCAAAGGTTTAGCGGTGCAGGTGTTCCGGAAGGAAGTAGAAGCGGGAAACGAGCCAGCATGCGAGTGCAAGCGATGCTTCTTATTATGTTCTTTCCGCGTTGTTGTTTGCGCTCCTTATCCCCACCGCTCGCTGTGCTGCAGGTGCTCGGCTTCAGGGGGGATTTACGGCGGCGTGCTGTGCGAAAGTGCTGTATGGGAAGAATCTCCCCCTCAGGTTCCAACGCAAACACCGCTGACAAATGTCGGGTTTAAAAATAATCCTCGCCTGGCAATGATTATTTAAAAAGAAAAAAGATATTCTTGTATAAATCAATGGCAGGAAGTGGTGCTCACCTAGTTACCACTTGCATAACGAGCCACCTGCTGATGCTGTGTACACTGCAAAAAGTCAGTGTTCAAAAACAAGAAAAATGAGGGGTGTTTTATTTGAACTAAGCACAATTATCTGCCAATAGAACAAGAACATTCGGCTTGTCAAGACTTTCCAAAACAAGTAAAATTAGCTAACCTCAATGAACCCCAAAATACCTTAAAATAAGTATATTCTCATTAATAACAAGTGCACTTTTCTTGGTAGGAAAAAAAAAGAGAGACCTTTTTCCTCAATATGTTCTTTCTTTCTTTTTTTCTTTCTTTAGTTTATTTCGAACATGAACACACTTACATCATAATACATCACACAATTTCATATCTTTTCATTTTACATCATGCCCGAAAAGGAGTAGGAAGAAGCAAAGCTTATTTAATCCTACCCCTTTCCCACTTCAAGCGTTTACAAATATATAGAATCATTTACTGACCTTTTTATATAATAAAATAACATCTATGAGTTAGTATACAACAGTTTTGTAATATGTAATTAATTAATTAATTCAGTCATTATTAACATACTGACATGAAGAATATCTTATTTTCAATAAGGTTGAAAGTATTTCTCATAATTCTTCTTCTTTGTACTCTGTAAGCACTATTATTTTGAACAACCTCTTAAACTGGATCATATCAGTACAATTTTTAACTTCTTTACTTAATCCATTCCATAATTTAATTCCACATACTGATATGCTAAAAGTTCTAAGTGTTGTACGTGCATATAAATGTTTTAAATTATTTTTTCCTCTAAGGTTATATTTCTCCTCTTTAGTTGAGAAGAATTGTTGTACATTCTTTGGTAGCAGGTTATAGTTTGCTTTGTACATCATTTTAGCTGTTTGCAATTTTACCAAATCACCCAACTTTAATATTTCTGACTTAATAAATAAAGGGTTTGTGTGTTCTCTATATCCAACATTATGTATTATTCTAACAGATCTTTTTTGTAACACGGTTAGCGAATGTAGCGCACATTTGTAGTTATTTCCCCATATTTCTGCACAATAACTCAGATAGAACTACTAACTCAGTTGAAAACAATTTTTTTGGTTTGTTTTAGTATGTTTTTTGCTTGAGGACAAACATGACACAAACCTTCCCAATTGTTAGAACTACCACTGTTTAATATGTTTGTGTGTATGCTTCACTGATGACACTATTTGGTGAACATTGTTCTGTCCTACTAATTTTGGCGGTTCTTGAACTCACCATAGTGTGGACTGTGACGCAACAGTTTGTTTACATGTAAAATCTTCCACTTCTTCTTGTGCTAGTGCCATTATCTTGACATAATGATATGCCCTCGGCATTAAATTTCTTGAAACCAGCAAACTTATACTAAAAACTAGTTTATTTTTCTTAATGGAAAGGCAACAAGGCAACCGCTTGTTACAAATCATATGGTCTAAAAATGCATTTTTCCATGGACAACATGACATCATCGGGCCAAGTGCGTGCACTAATGACTGAAAGAGCACGCACTTGGCGCGATGATGTCATGTTATCCATGGAAAAATGCATTTTTAGACCATATGATTTGCCTGAGCGGCTAGGAGACCCCGAGAGTAACAAGCGGTTGCCTTGTTGCCTTTCCATTAAGAACAATAAATTAGTTTTTAGTATAAGTTTGCTGGTTTCAAGAAATGTAATGCCGAGCGCATATCATTATGTCAAGATAATGGCACTAGCATTTACTTAATATTTTTCAACATATTGAGCAAAAAGGTCTCTTTTTTTTTCTACCAAGAAAAGTGCACTTGTTATTAGTGAGAATATACTTATTTTAAGGTATTTTGGGTTCATTGAAGTTAGCTAATTTTATTTATTTTGGAAAGTCTTGACAAGCCAAAATTTTCTTGTTCTATTGGCAGGTAATTTTGCTTAGTTCAAGTAAAATACCTCTAATTTTTGTATTTTTTTCCCCCTTGTTTTTTTAACACTGACTTTTTGCAGTGTAGGTGTGGCGAAATTATTCCCTTAATCACCCCCTGGGAGGTGAGGGGAGCAGTGAGCAGCAGCGGTGGTCGCGCCCGGGAATCATTTTTGCTGATTTAACCCCAAATTCCAACCCTTGATGCTGAGTGCCAAGCAGGGAGGTAACGGGTCCCATTTTTATAGTCTTTGGTATGACTCGGCCGGGGTTTCTCAGGGCGGACACTCTAACCACTAAAACAAACGATTAAAGTTAAAGTTAAAGTTAAAGTACCAATGATTGTCACACACACACTAGGTGTGGCGAAATTATTCTCTGCATTTAACCCATCACCCTTGATCACCCCCTGGGAGGTGAGGGGAGCAGTGGGCAGCAGCGGTGGCCGCGCCCGGGAATAATTTTTGGTGATTTAACCCCCAATTCCAACCCTTAAGAATTAAATCCCAGTGTTGTCGCACAAACAAACAGCCGTCCACAGTCCACATGGTGATGAATGGAGGGCGTGACACGTCTGGCCTTGGAAGTCTTTGGCAATTTTCCCCTTCCGTGGATTCTGAACTCTAAAAGATAGTCTTCGCAACTTTCAATTCATCATTTTGGACACTGTCCACTCAAGCGACAGAGGTGGTGGCAAAAAGGTCAGATGCGTTGTCACACACACACACACACACATACTGGTTATTATTTGGAATGGGGACCAAGTTTTTGATCATGACTTGTGGGGACCACCCTTTCTACAGGTTGTGGAGGCATAACAAAAATGGTGTAAAATGTCCACTGCCCAGTTAGCTCATACACGTCTTTAAATCTCTGGATTGATGAAGTAATGTGCTGATCATTCTTACTGGGGACCCTGGGGAAAAAGAGTTAATATGCTTCAAGGGGACCAAATTTTATATAATTTTGCATAATTCACACAAATTTGTACGTGACTACTGAGAACCAGTTAAAACAAAACAAAAAAGTTCTAATTAAATATGACATGATCCTCAGAATACAGCACTACAGCTGTCTAAAGCCAAAATACTTGTTCTCTACCATCTGAATTTCTACGCGCAATAAACCGGTTCAGAAAATGTTGACTTTGATTGCGCAAAAAATTGCCACAAATTGCGGCAGTACTGAGACCGACTTGTGCCGAAGCCATTTTCACTTTTGTAAACACTGCGGTGCGTGCGACGTCATGACGTCATGTCCGCATGCGGGTCAGATTGCATTCACATTAGAAATCACCATTTGTTTTGTAACGTGAACGGCCACTTAAAAGATCGGATTCGAAAAAAAAAAAAATTCTTATTGGACAACCAAACCTGCAGTCTGATCGTAGCCTGAGTGCTGCTTGAGTGATTGTTGTCTCGTGTTTGAGTGCCGTCACTTTAACAAAATGTTTTAAAGGGGAACATTATCACAATTTCAGAATTGTTAAAACCATTAAAAATCTTATTATATTTTTCTAAGTTTTTTTCAAAATTTTACCCATCACGCAATATCCCTAAAAAAAGCTTCAAAGTGCCTGATTTTAACCATCGTTATATACACCCGTCCATTTTCCTGTGACGTCACATAGTGATGCCAACACAAACAAACATGGCGCATAGAACAGCAAGCTATAGCGACATTAGCTCGGATTCAGACTCGGATTTCAGCGGCTTAAGCGATTCAACAGATTACGAATGTATTGAAACGGATGGTTGTAGTGTGGAGGCAGGTAGCGAAAACGAAATTGAAGAAGAAACTGAAGCTATTGAGCCATATCGGTTTGAACCGTATGCAAGCGAAACCGACGAAAACGACACGACAGCCAGCGACACGGGAGAAAGCGAGGACGAATTCGGCGATCGCCTTCTAACCAACGATTGGTATGTGTTTGTTTGGCATTAAAGGAAACTAACAACTATGAACTAGGTTTACAGCATATGAAATACATTTGGCAACAACATGCACTTTGAGAGTGCAGACAGCCCAATTTTCATCAATTAATATATTCTGTAGACATACCCTCATCCACTCTCTTTTCCTGAAAGCTGATCTGTCCAGTTTTGGAGTTGATGTCATCAGGCCAGGGAAGCTAGGGTCGATATTCTTCTCTTGATTGTCATGACTTGGTCCTGGGGTTTAGTTTTTCTAGAAGGCAACGGAAAGTTGGCTCGGGCGAGACTGCAATGAGAGTACATAATTTATTTTTTACACTAATAAAGGACAAAAAAAAAAGTACAAACGAAAAGCGCGCACAGTGGCGGAGAAACAACTTGGCTATGAAAACAAATACTTGCACAAAGGCAAAAACTATGAACAACAAAAAACACTAACTGTGGCAATAATAAACAAAACTTACTTGGCATGGACAAAAAGGAGCAGCGTGAACGATGGACATGAAAAAAGAGTCAGAAATGTGCAGAGCATAAATGCGGGATGTCACCAGAAAGACAAACTGAAAACAATGAACTTAAATACTACAGAGATGATTAACGAAAACAGGTGCATGACTCAAAACGTGAAACAGGTGCGTGGCGTGACAGGTGAAAACTAATGGGTTGCTATGGTGACAAACAAGAGTGCACAATGAGTCCAAACGTGGAACAGGTGAAACTAATGGGTAATCATGGAAACAAGACAAGGGAGTGAAAAGCCAGAAACTAAAGAGTCCAATAACTAAACAAAACATGACTAAAACAAAACATGATTACACAGACATGACATTGATCATCTTCGGTGGCATAAGGGACGGTGTGAGCCAAGACATCCAGGGGGGTTTAGCTCGCTCGTCTGCGCTAACAAACTGCCGCCATTGCTTGCCGTGCTACCGAGGTCCTTTGTCCCTGAATTGCTCACACACTCCGGCAGATTCAATGGGGGTCTGGCGGCAGATTTCTTTGACTTTATCGTTGGAAATGCATCTGCTTTGAGTGTCGCAGGATATCCACACATTCTTGCCATCTCTGTCGTAGCATAGCTTTCTTTGGTAAAGTGTGCGGAACCAAACGTCCAATTTCTTGCCACTTTCGCATCTTTGGGCCACTGGTGCAACTTCAATCCGTCCCTGTTCGTGTTGTTACACCCTCCGACAACACACCGACGAAAGTGAGAAAATGGCGGATTGCTTCCCGATGCAAGAGCGAATAATAGAAAGGCGTTTAATTCGCCAAAATTCACCCATTTAGAATTTGGAAATCGGTTAAAAAAATATATGGTCTTTTTTCTGCAACATCAAGGTATATATTGACGCTTACATAGGTCTGGTGATAATGTTCCCCTTTAATGCGCCAACAATCCATCAAGCTGTCATGATTCGTGGTCCGGATCATGTTTTGTATTTTCTGCTGGTTTTAGACTCCCTTAGTTCCTGTTGTTGCGCACCCTTGAGTTTGTTTAGTCACCATGGTTGCGTATTATTTTCACCTGCCTCTTGTGTTCGGGACGCTCACCTGTTTCCAATCAGAGACATTATTTAAGCCTGCCTTCGCCAGTCAGTCGGCCTGGATTCTTTGTTTGCTTCACGCTACTATTACAAAAGTTTTGCTTGCCTCCTAGCCCATGCTAAGTCTACCTTCAAGTGCTATCGACACCTTGTTCCGTCGGTTGTTTTCTGTTTTGTACCTCTTTGATTCCTTTTTCAAGATTAAATCATGTTCCTACCTGCAAGTCCTGTCCGGAGTCGTCCATTCGCATCCCGTGAGAACGAACCGCGCAGCAAGCTGCGTAAACCCCGCCGTAACACAAGCGGTGCGGCTTCATAGCTTACCGAAGTCCTACTAAAAACATTTTGACAGAGTGTAATGTTCTATATTCTCAATGGAACATTTTAAAGTTTTGGTGTTGTTTACTGCCGACATCTTGCAGTCTACACGTATCTCTTATGTGTGACTGCCATCTACTGGTCACACTTATCATTACACCATGTACCAAATAAAATTTGCTTGGAGGTCGGTAAGCACAACCAGAATCATGCCATACATTAGGAGTCTTGGGTTATGAGGCGCACTGTCAATTTTTGAGAAAATGAAAAGATTTTAGGTGCGCCTTATAGTACGAAAAATACGGTGCCTTGCCCATTGCGAACAAACATTGTTGTTAGGGATGTCCGATAAATGCTTTAAAATGTAATATCGGAAATTATCGGTATCGGTTTCAAAATTAGTAAAATTCATGACTTTTTAAAACGCCGCTGTGTACACGGACGTAGGGAGAAGTACAGAGCGCCGGCCCAGTCGCATAATATGTACGGCTTTTCACACACACACACAAGTGAATGGTCACACTGAGGGTGGCCGTATAAACAACTTTAACACTGTTACAAATATGCGCCACACTGTGAACCCACACCAACACAAGAATGACAAACACATTTCGGGAGAACATCCGCACCGTAACACAACATAAACACGACAGAACAAATACCCAGAATCCCCTTGCAGCACCAACTCTTCCGGGACGCTATAATATATGTTGAGAAGTACCGATGACACGTAAGCTCGTTTGAGAGATTGCGACGACTAAAGTGTCCGTTTGGATCGAGAGAAAGCCTTTCAAAAACACTGAAAAGTCACTTGAAAGGTCAGCCGGAGATGTAGTTCATGAGAGCTGAGTCAGGGGATCATCTTTCATGGCACCGTAATAAAAAAAATATCCGGGTCACGTGACCTTGCTGAAGTTGACGCATCATTCAAGAATTACGGTCTGTCTGCTCATGGATACCGAAGTCGTACTAAAAACATTTTCACCGAGTGTAATGTTCTATATTCTCAATGGAACATTTTTTAAAGTTTTGGTGTTGTTTACTGCCGACATCTTGCAGTCTACACGTATCTCTTATGTGTGACTGCCATCTACTGGTCACACTTATCATTACACCATGTACCAAATAAAATTTGCTTCGAGGTCGGTAAGCACAACCAGAATCATGCCGTACATTAGGCGCCCCGGGTTATGAGGCGCACTGTCGATTTTTGAGAAAATGAAAAGATTTTAGGTGCGCCTTATAGTCGGAAAAATACGGTACCTTGCCCATTGCGAACAAACATTGTTGTTAGGGATGTCCGATAAATGCTTTAAAATGTAATATCGGAAATTATCGGTATCGGTTTCAAAATTAGTAAAATTCATGACTTTTTAAAACGCCGCTGTGTACACGGACGTAGGGAGAAGTACAGAGCGCCGGCCCAGTCGCATAATATGTACGGCTTTTCACACACACACACAAGTGAATGGTCACACTGAGGGTGGCCGTATAAACAACTTTAACACTGTTACAAATATGCGCCACACTGTGAACCCACACCAACACAAGAATGACAAACACATTTCGGGAGAACATCCGCACCGTAACACAACATAAACACAACAGAACAAATACCCAGAATCCCCTTGCAGCACCAACTCTTCCGGGACACTATAATATATGTTGAGAAGTACCGATGACACGTAAGCTCGTTTGAGAGATTGCGACGATTAAAGTGTCCGTTTGGATTGAGAGAAAGCCTTTCAAAAACACTGAAAAGTCACTTGAAAGGTCCGCCGGAGATGTAGTTCATGAGAGCTGAGTCAGGCGATCATCTTTCATGGCACCGTGATAAAAAAAATATCCGGGTCACGTGACCTTGCTGAAGTTGACGCATCATTCAAGAATTACGGTCTGTCTGCTCATGGATACCGAAATCGTACTAAAAACATTTTCACCGAGTGTAATGTTCTATATTCTCAATGGAACATTTTTTAAAGTTTTGGTGTTGTTTACTGCCGACATCTTGCAGTCTACACGTATCTCATGTGTGACTGCCATCTACTGGTCACACTTATCATTACACCATGTACCAAATAAAATTTGCTTCGAGGTCGGTAAGCACAACCAGAATCATGCCGTACATTAGGCGACCCGGGTTATGAGGCGCACTGTCGATTTTTGAGAAAATGAAAAGATTTTAGGTGCGCCTTATAGTCGGAAAAATACGGTACCTTGCCCATTGCGAACAAACATTGTTGTTAGGGATGTCCGATAAATGCTTTAAAATGTAATATCGGAAATTATCGGTATCGGTTTCAAAATTAGTAAAATTCATGACTTTTTAAAACGCCGCTGTGTACACGGACGTAGGGAGAAGTACAGAGCGCCGGCCCAGTCGCATAATATGTACGGCTTTTCACACACACACACAAGTGAATGGTCACACTGAGGGTGGCCGTATAAACAACTTTAACACTGTTACAAATATGCGCCACACTGTGAACCCACACCAACACAAGAATGACAAACACATTTCGGGAGAACATCCGCACCGTAACACAACATAAACACGACAGAACAAATACCCAGAATCCCCTTGCAGCACCAACTCTTCCGGGACGCTATAATATATGTTGAGAAGTACCGATGACACGTAAGCTCGTTTGAGAGATTGCCACGACTAAAGTGTCCGTTTGGATCGAGAGAAAGCCTTTCAAAAACACTGAAAAGTCACTTGAAAGGTCCGCCGGAGATGTAGTTCATGAGAGCTGAGTCAGGCGATCATCTTTCATGGCACCGTAATAAAAAAAATATCCGGGTCACGTGACCTTGCTGAAGTTGACGCATCATTCAAGAATTACGGTCTGTCTGCTCATGGATACCGAAGTCGTACTAAAAACATTTTCACCGAGTGTAATGTTCTATATTCTCAATGGAACATTTTTTAAAGTTTTGGTGTTGTTTACTGCCGACATCTTGCAGTCTACACGTATCTCTTATGTGTGACTGCCGTCTACTGGTCACACTTATCATTACACCATGTACCAAATAAAATTTGCTTTGAGGTCGGTAAGCACAACCAGAATCATGCCGTACATTAGGAGTCTTGGGTTATGAGGCGCACTGTCGATTTTTGAGAAAATGAAAAGATTTTAGGTGCACCTTATAGTACGAAAAATACGGTGCGTTGCCCATTGCGAACAAACATTGTTGTTAGGGATGTCCGATAAATGCTTTAAAATGTAATATCGGAAATTATCGGTATCGGTTTCAAAATTAGTAAAATTCATGACTTTTTAAAACGCCGCTGTGTACACGGACGTAGGGAGAAGTACAGTCGCATAATATGTACGGCTTTTCACACACACACACAAGTGAATGGTCACACTGAGGGTGGCCGTATAAACAACTTTAACACTGTTATAAATATGCGCCACACTGTGAACCCACACCAACACAAGAATGACAAACACATTTCGGGAGAACATCCGCACCGTAACACAACATAAACACAACAGAACAAATACCCAGAATCCCCTTGCAGCACCAACTCTTCCGGGACGCTATAATATATGTTGGGAAGTACCGATGACACGTAAGCTCGTTTGAGAGATTGCGACGGCTAAAGTGTCCGTTTGGATCGAGAGAAAGCCTTTCAAAAACCCCGCCGGAGATGTAGTTCATGAGAGCCGAGTCAGGCGATCATCTTTCATGGCACCGTAATAAAAAAAAATATCGGGGTCACGTGACCTTGCTGAAGTTGACGCATCATTGAAGAATTACGGTCTGTCTGCTCATGGATACATGAGCTTTGACTGTGACCTCCTTGGGATGTAATCGCAGCATCTGACCTAAAATACCACAATTGGGTGAATCGTTCGCTGCTATTCGACAGATTTACCTTTTCCTCCGCGATAAGGCGAGGAGTTGTGTGGAGTGGCGCCACATGCACATCTCAAAAACAGGCTGTTTTTAAAGGTCTGTGGCTATCGATGCTGGGATCTTACTGCACCTCCCATTTGCCGTCCTCAGGGTGTTCAATAAATCAGTGCGCTCTTACTGCGGGATGAACACGCTGTTCCTTTTAATATTGTATTATTTGTTTATGTTCCAAGCACTCCAGTATTCCTGACTCTGCTTGTAAAATGTAGTTGTTACAATGGAAACACCCTCTGTATGAAACTGTTAAGGTTTATAACTTAATGAAATGATTAATAAATGGGTTAGCTTTGAACTTATTTTTTATTCTAGTTTTATTTCCTTTAAAAACAATGAAAACCAGGGCATTTATCGTTTTCTAAAAAACAAAAACAGAAGGAGGAGTAGGTGGTATCGCTAGGAGTAGGTGGTATTGCTGGGAGTAGGTGGTACCGCTGGGAGTAGGTGGTATCGCTGGGAGTAGGTGGTATCACTAGGAGTAGGTGGTATCGCTGGGAGTAGGTGGTATCGCTGGGAGTAGGTGGTATTACTGGGAGTAGGTGGTATAGCTGGGAGTAGGTGGTATCGCTGGGAGTAGGTGGTATCGCTGGGAGTAGGTGGTATCACTAGGAGTAGGTGGTATCGCTGGGAGTAGGTGGTATCGCTGGGAGTAGGTGGTATTACTGGGAGTAGGTGGTATAGCTGGGAGTAGGTGGTATCGCTGGGAGTAGGTGGTATCGCTGGGAGTAGGTGGTATCACTAGGAGTAGGTGGTATTGCTGGGAGTAGGTGGTATCACTAGGAGTAGGTGGTATCGCTGGGAGTAGGTGGTATCACTGGGAGTAGGTGTATCGCTGGGAGTAGGTGGTATCGCTGGGAGTAGGTGGTATCACTGGGAGTAGGTGGTATCACTAGGAGTAGGTGGTATCGCTGGGAGTAGGTGGTACCACTAGGAGTAGGTGGTATCGCTGGGAATAGGTGGTATTACTGGGAGTAGGTGGTATCACTAGGAGTAGGTGGTATCACTAGGAGTAGGTGGTATCGCTGGGAGTAGGTGGTACCACTAGGAGTAGGTGGTATCGCTGGGAGTAGGTGGTATCACTGGGAGTAGGTGGTATCACTAGGAGTAGGTGGTATTGCTGGGAGTAGGTGGTATCGCTGGGAGTAGGTGGTATCACTGGGAGTAGGTGGTATCACTGGGAGTAGGTGGTATTGCTGGGAGTAGGTGGTATCGCTGGGAGTAGGTGGTATCACTGGGAGTAGGTGGTATCACTGGGAGTAGGTGGTACCACTAGGAGTAGGTGGTATCGCTGGGAGTAGGTGGTATCACTAGGAGTAGGTGGTATCACTAGGAGTAGGTGGTATCGCTGGGAGTAGGTGGTATCGCTGGGAGTAGGTGGTACCACTAGGAGTAGGTGGTATCGCTGGGAGTAGGTGGTATCGCTGGGAGTAGGTGGTATCACTGGGAGTAGGTGGTATCGCTTGGAGTAGGTGGTATCGCTGGGAGTAGGTGGTATCACAAGGAGTAGGTAGTATCGCTGGGTGTAGGTGGTATCGCTGGGAGTAGGTGGTATCACTAGGAGTAGGTGGTATCACTAGGAGTAGGTGGTATCGCTGGGAGTAGGTGGTATCGCTGGGAGTAGGTGGTATCACTGGGAGTAGGTGGTATCACTAGGAGTAGATGGTATTGCTGGGAGTAGGTGGTATCACTGGGAGTAGGTGGTATCGCTGGGAGTAGGTGGTATTGCTGGGAGTAGGTGGTATCACTGGGAGTAGGTGGTATCACTAGGAGTAGGTGGTATCACTAGGAGTAGGTGGTATTGCTGGGAGTAGGTGGTATCGCTGGGAGTAGGTGGTATCACTGGGAGTAGGTGGTATCGCTGGGAGTAGGTGGTATAAAGTTAAAGTTAAAGTACCAATGATTGTCACACACACACTAGGTGTGGCGAAATTATTCTCTGCATTTGACCCATCACCCTTGATCACCCCCTGGGAGGTGAGGGGAACAGTGGGCAGCAGCGGTGGCCGCGCCCGGGAATCATTTTTGGTGATTTAACCCCCAATTCCAACCCTTGATGCTGAGTGCCAAGCAGGGAGGTAATGGGTCCCATTTTTATAGTCTTTGGTATGACTCGGCCTGGGTTTGAACTCACAACCTACCGATCTCAGGGCGGACACTCTAACCACTAGGCCACTGAGTAGGTATCGCTGGGAGTAGGTGGTATCGCTGGGAGTACGTGGTATCGCTGGGAGTAGGTGGTATCACTGGGAGTAGGTGGTATCGCTGGGAGTACATGGTATCGCTGGGAGTAGGTGGTATCACTAGGGGTAGGTGGTATCACTAGGAGTAGGTGGTATCACCCGAATAAGTTTTTCAACTTATACGTGTATACAACTTATACACTTATACAAAAATGTGGGCGCTGTTTATTCCATCCAAAAGAAGACTCAAGACCTCTTATATCAAGCTACTCAAAATGGCGGTCACAACAAACCCCCACCTTTGGGTAAATCTCCTGACTGTCACTTAAAGGGGCCACACACTCTTAACTGCATATGTGAATGCTAAACAAGAGCAACATTGTTATGTGCACAATTAGGGATGTCCGATAATGGCTTTTTGCCGATATTCCGATATTGTCCAACTCTTTAATTACCGATACTGATATCAACCGATATAAACAGTCGTGGAATTAACCCATTATTATGCCTAATTTGGACAACCAGGTATGGTGAAGATAAGGTACTTTTAAAAAAATAAATAAAACAAAATAAGATAAATAAATTAAAAACATTTTCTTGAATAAAAAAGAAAGTAAAACAATATAAAAACAGTTACATTGAAAGTAGTAATTAATGAAAATGAGTAAAATTAACTGTTAAAGGTTAGTACTATTAGTGGACCAGCAGCACGCACAATCATGTGTGCTTACGGACTGTATCCCTTGCAGACTGTATTGATATATATTGATATATAATGTAGGAACCAGAATATTAATAACAGAAAGAAACAACCCTTTTGTGTGAATGAGTGTAAATGGGGGAGGGAGGTTTTTGGGTTGGTGCACTAATTGTAAGTGTATCTTGTGTTTTTTATGTTGATTTAATTCATACTTGCCAACCCTCCCGGATTTTCCGGGAGACTCCCGAAATTCAGCGCCTCTCCCGAAAACCTCCCGGGACAAATTTTCTCCCAAAAATCTCCCGAAATTCAGGCGGACTCAGGTCCATGCGGACCTGAGTCCGCTTTCCCACAAAATAAACAGCGTACCTGCCCAATCACGTTATAACTGTAGAATGATAGAGGGCGAGTTCTTGGTTTCTTATGTGGGTTTATTGTTAGGCAGTTTCATTAACGTCCTCCCAGTGCGGCAACAACACACAACAACAGCAGTCACGTCTACCGTAAAGCAGTTTGTCTGCCGTAAACAGCAATGTTGTGACACTCTTAAACAGGACAATACTGCCATCTAGTGCATTTGATGAAAGTACTTTTGTGCGTGCCACACAGCAATGAATCATCAGCATGGTTAAAAAAATAGTAACAGATAATAGAACAAGGATGGACAATTCAACCCTTAACTCAACAATGAGTAGATGAGTGTTATCTGTGTGTATATGTGTAAAAAAATGAACACTGAAATTCAAGTATTTATTATATATATATATATATATATATATATATATATATATAATAAAATAAATATATATTTATAGCTAGAATTCACTGAAAGTCAAGTATTTCTTGTATATATATATATATATATATATGTTTGTTTGTATATATATATATATATATATATATATATATATATATATATATATATATATATATATATATGTATGTGTGGGAAAAAAAATCACAAGACTATTTCATCTCTACAGGCCTGTTTCATGAGGGGGGGTACCCTCAATCATCAGGAGATTTTAATGGGAGCATTCGCATACCATGGTTTATATAGGGCACAGAGTGGGTGGGTACAGGCTGGCGTAGGGGCGTGGTGATTGGCTCATGTGTTACCTAGGAGGTGTTTCCGTCTATGGCGGCATGCTGTTACAATTTCGCTGCGCTTGTTGAGGGATGACAGGTCTGGACGGTAAATAATAAACAGTTTATCTTTCAAGCATAGGTTGCATCTTTTATTACCATTATTGTAAGGTGTGCTGGATGCAAGAATTTGCCATGTTATTGAATATTCAACATTATTGTCTTTGAGGTCCCAAATGTGTTTGCTGAGTTCTGTGGTATTTCGCAGGTTTTTGTTCCTGAAAGAAGCCTTGTGATTGTTCCATCTGGTTTTGAATTCTCCCTCGGTTAATCCTACATATGTGTCGGATGTGTTAATGTCCTTGCGTATTACCTTAGATTGGTAGACAACTGATGTTTGTAAGCACCCCCCGTTGAGAGGGCAATCAGGTTTCTTTCGACAGTTACAGCCTTTGTTTGTTTTGGAGTCGCTCTGTCTGGGGGCCGACGGCTCATTTGCAATTGTTTTGTTGTGGTTTGAGATGATTTGTCGTATATTGTTCATGCAGCTGTAGCTCAATTGAATGTTGTTCTTGTTGAATACTTTTCTTAGGATGTTGTCTTTGGGAAAGTGTTTGTCAATCAGATTGAGGAATTTGTGTCCAATGTTAGTTGAGACGTTTTTGCTGTATGGGGGGTTGTACCAGATGATGTCGTTTCGTTTTCTGTTCTTTTTTGGCTGGTTTCCTGGCGTGGGTTCATAGGTGAGAGTGAAATTGTATCCGCTTTCATCAAGGGCTTTTTGGTACGGGGGGGTTGCTTGGTCAAATTCAGCTTTGCTAGATGACAGCATCGATAGCCTTTTATTGATTCCGGTAGGTATTCTTTTCGTGGTGGTGGGTGGGTGGTTGCTGTCATGGTGCACATATTGGAGTGTTGTGTTGGGTTTCGTGAATGGTTGGTAGCTGTTATTTCTCAGGTTGAAAGTGACGTCAAGGAAGTTGACGGTTTGCTTGTTGGCTTCAATCGTGATCCGTAGGCCGTTCTCTTTGAAAATTTGGCATATGCGCTTCTTGGTATTCTCGCTGCTCCTTGGCGAGGCGCGACACACTGCCAGTCCGTCATCACGGTAAATACCAAGGTTCAGATTGAGGCTAGCGAGCTGGGAGAGGAGGAAACTCCCAACGAGTTCACACGTTTCTGCTCCGTCAAAACTTCCCATAGTGACGTCAAATGTTGCATTGTTCTTTTTTTGCCATGGTGTACTGTTGTGGATGAGAATGGAGTTTTTTGCGTGGATGATGATGTTTCTTTCGTTGCCTGTTATTGAGTCGTAGTCTGAGGCGAAGTCTAGTGCTTGAGTCAGTAGGTCTTGCGTGATGGAAGGGTAAAATTCCTCGATATCAAAGGAGATAAAGTTGTGCTGTTGTTTGTCTTGGATGTTGTTGAACCATTTGATTACTGCTGCTGTGTTTCTCCATTGGTTGAGTGGTGTTTTGTCCTTGATTTTTGTGTTGACTCTGTCCAGGATTATTTTGCTGATTTTTCCTATTTCAGATTTAGTTGGGTTTATTAGTCGGCATGTTGGGTTGTTTGCGAAGTTGGGTTTGTGGTCCTTCAATGTGATGAAGGCTTCCTTGTTGGCTGTGGCGTCCACCCTGTCCTCAATGTCCAGTTCAGCCGCGATCCTTTTATTAAAACAATTGCAAATGAGCCGTCGGCCCCCAGACAGAGCGACTCCAAAACAACAAAGGCTGTAACTGTCGAAAGAAACCTGATTGCCCTCTCAACGGGGGGTGCTTACAAACATCAGTTGTCTACCAATCTAAGGTAATACGCAAGGACATTAACACATCCGACACATATGTAGGATTAACCGAGGGAGAATTCAAAACCAGATGGAACAATCACAAGGCTTCTTTCAGGAACAAAAACCTGCGAAATACCACAGAACTCAGCAAACACATTTGGGACCTCAAAGACAATAATGTTGAATATTCAATAACATGGCAAATTCTTGCATCCAGCACACCTTACAATAGTGGTAATAAAAGATGCAACCTATGCTTGAAAGATAAACTGTTTATTATTTACCGTCCAGACCTGTCATCCCTCAACAAGCGCAGCGAAATTGTAACAGCATGCCGCCATAGACGGAAACACCTCCTAGGTAACACATGAGCCAATCACCACGCCCCTACGCCAGCCTGTACCCACCCACTCTGTGCCCTATATAAACCATGGTATGCGAATGCTCCCATTAAAATCTCCTGATGATTAAGGGTACCCCCCCTCATGAAACAGGCCTGTAGAGATGAAATAGTCTTGTGATTTTTTTCCCCACACATACATATATATATATATATATATATATATATATATATATATATATATATATATATATATAATAAAATAAATATATATTTATAGCTAGAATTCACTGAAAGTCAAGTATTTCTTGTATATATATATATATATATATATATATATATATATATATATATATATATATATATATATATATATATATATATATATAATATGAAATACTTGACTTAGTGAATTCTAGCTGTAAATATACTCCTCCCCTCTTAACCAAGCCCCCAACCACGCTCCCCCCCAACCCCCCCCCCCCCCCCCCCCACCGCAAGTATGATTTAATTAAAAAACAAACAAAAAAAACAACGATACCGATAATAAAAAAAACGATACCGATAATTCCCGATATTACATTTTAACGCATTTATCGGCCGATAATATTGGCAGGCCGATATTATCGGACATCTCTACGCAAAATAGAACAATGACAGTGAATATTGACGACAAAGTCAAGCAAACAGGTGTGGTGTTTGGCTCTCTCACCTGTCTCTGATTGGCAATCAGGACACACCTATCTTTGGTTGCCAATCAGTTAGAGTGTCCACCCTGAGATCGGTAGGTTGTGAGTTCAAACCAGTCATACCAAAGACTATAAAAATGGGACCCATTACGTCCCTGCTTGGCACTCAGCATCAAGGGTTGGAATTGGGGGTTAAATCACCAAAAATGATTCTCAGGCGCGGCACCGCTGCTGCCCACTGCTCCCCTCACCTCCCAGGGGGTGATCAAGGGGATGGGTCAAATGCAGAGGACAATTGGTACTTTAACTTAACTAACTTTAATTACGTATGCCTAAGAGGCTGGGATATACTGTGTAAAATACACTGGAAAGTTAGCGCCCTCTAGGCATCTGTGTAAATATGTTGCAAACGGCCCCTTTAACTGATCGATTGGGGGTCGCCACTTAACTCAAACATAGGTAGTAAAGATTTTCAGTTACAGTATTGATAAATATTGTTATATATCTTTGTCACTTATATACAGTAGACATCCACTGAACAGCTACTTCAACAAAGCACAAAAAGGTCAATTAACTGCTCGCGGACTATCAGATCCGGACTTCTTAACAGAACTGGTATGGTCTGCTACATGCACACTGAGGGTCTGACTGAGTGAGCTCTGCCCGTTTGACCATCAAAATAATCAGAGGAAAAATTCTGGAGAAGCTCCACTAACACACAGGCTGGCTGTCAGAAAATACCAGACCAACTACAAAGGGCCCACCAGGTCTAGTCCATCAAAGCTCTATCCCACTGATTTTGATTGAGTAATTTGACTGCAGGAGTTACTACTTGCGGAGTCATTATGAAACCCAACGGATGTATTTGATCTCAGATTTGGTTAGAGAGTTCTTCGCTTGTGCTCACTGGAATAAACTGAAATGGAGCTGTGATTACCAGGGGGTTCGCGCTTAATAACTACACAATACTGTACCACTGTGACTAGTGGTGTCCTTTTGCTTGAGCTAACTCTTCTACTCCTGAAGAGCTGCAACCTAAGAAGGAGATCATTTGTCAAATTATTTATTTCCATATGAGTTGGGAAATTGTGTTCGATGTAAATATAAACGGAATACAATGATTTGCAAATCATTTCCAACCCATATTCAGTTGAATATGCTAAAAAGACAACATATTTGATGTTCAAACTGATATTTTTTTTTTGCAAATAATCATTAACTTTAGAATTTGATGCCAGCAACACGTGACAAAGAAGTTGGGAAAGGTGGCAATAAATACTGATAAAGTTGAGGAATGCTCATCAAACTCTTCTTTGGAACATCCCACAGGTGTGCAGGCTAATTGAGAACAGGTGGGTGCTATGATTGGGTATTGAAGTAGATTCCATGAAATGCTCAGTCATTCACAAACAAGGATGGGGCGAGGGTCACCACTTTGTCAACAAATGCGTGAGCAAATTGTTGAACAGTTTAAGAAAAACCTTTCTCAACCAGCTATTGCAAGGAATTTAGGGATTTCACCATCTACGGTCCGTAATATCATCAAAGGGTTCAGAGAATCTGGAGAAATCACTGCACGTAAACAGCTAAGCCCGTGACTTTCGATCCCTCAGGCTGTACTGCATCAACAAGCCACATCAGTGTGTAAAGGATATCACCACATGGGCTCAGGAACACTTCAGAAACTCACTGTCAGTAACTTCAGTTGGTCGCTACATCTGTAAGTGCAAGTTAAAACTCTCCTATGCAAGGCGAAAACCGTTTATCAACAACACCCAGAAACGCCGTCAGCTTCGCTGGGCCTGAGCGCATGTAAGATGGACTGATACAAAGTGGAAAAGTGTTCTGTGGTCTGACGAGTCCACATTTCAAATTGTTTTTGGAAACTGTGGACGTCGTGTCCTCCGGACCAAAGAGGAAAAGAACCATCCGGATTGTTATAGGCGCAAAGTGTAAAAGTCAGCATCTGTGATGGTATGGGGGTGTATTAGTGCCCAAGACATGGGTAACTTACACATTAATGCTGAAAGGTACATACAGGTTTTGGAGCAACATATGTTGCCATCCAAGCAACGTTACCATGGACGCCCCTGCTTATTTCAGCAAGACAATGCCAAGCCACGTGTTACATCAACGTCGCTTCATAGTAAAAGAGTGCGGGTACTAGACTGGCCTGCCTGTAGTCCAGACCTGTCTCCCATTGAAAATGTGTGGTGCATTATGAAGCCTAAAATAGCACAACGGAGACCCCCGGACTGTTGAACAACTTAAGCTGTACATCAAGCAAGAATGGGAAAGAATTCCGCCTGAGAAGCTTAAAAAATGTGTCTCCTCAGTTCCCAAACGTTTACTGAGTTTTGTTAAAAGGAAAGGCCATGTAACACAGTGGTGAACATGCCCTTTCCCAACTACTTTGGCACGTGTTGCAGCCATGAAATTCTAAGTTAATTATTATTTGCAAAAAAATAAAGTTTATGAGTTTGAACATCAAATATGTTGTCTTTGTAGTGCATTCAACTGAATATGGGTTGAAAATGATCATTGTATTCTGTTTATATTTACATCCAACACAATTTCCCAACTCATGGAAACAGGGTTTGTATTTCTGACAAATACACCACATGGTGTCATTGTTGTTATTAAATCCCAAAGTTTGGCCCCTATACATTGGATTGATTTGATATTTCTCACACAGCCTAAAGCCCTTTACAACAGTGTTCCCCAACCTTTTTCGCACCACGGACCGTTTTAATGTAGGCATTATTTTCAGGGACTTGTGAAAAATACAAGTCACTATAACGCTGAATTAGTGGGATCCCTGGGCTTGTTTCTTTGCAATGAAATGCTGGTGGAAATCAGCCTTTGGCTACAATCTGTCACTTTTATATTTATATGTGACAAGCGGTAGAAAATGGATGGATGGATGTTCATTAATGTGCATTGTATCATGTCACAAAGTTATAACAAATGGCAACTTTCTATGAGGAGTTTTATTTTATACATCTAAAAACAAGCTCATTGGTGTGTCTAGTGCACAGGTGTCAAACTCAAGGCCCGGGGGCCAGATCTGGCCCTCCACGTCATTTTACATGGCCCGCAAAAGCTTGGAAATAATATGTGTCAATAAAATACTTTATATTTTCTTTCTGTACCTTCTTATTTTCTTACTGAAGGTATTTTTTTTTCTAGTTTGACAGAGAAAAAAATAGTGTCCAATATTGCAACAAATACTATAGTATCTAACTTTTATGGTAAAAATCCAAATAAATACTTAAATATCTGCTTAACTTATGGTTTCGAAGCAAGTTATCCATCAAATTGTACACCATAAAAATGACCAATAGATTTTACTCCCTCTAGGGGAGACCGGATGCAATGGACGTCGAGTGGGTCTAGCATAATATTGTGAGAGTCCAGTCCATAGTGGATCTAACATAATAGTGAGAGTCCAGTCCATAGTGGATCTAACATAATAGTGAGAGTCCAGTCTATAGTGGATCTAACATAATATTGTGAGAGTCCAGTCCATAGTGGATCTAACATAATGGTGTGAGAGTCCAGTCCATAGTGGATCTAACATAATAGTGAAAGTCCAGTCCATAGTGGATCTAACATAATAGTGAGAGTCCAGTCCATAGTGGATCTAACATAATAGTGAGAGTCCAGTCCATAGTGGATCTAACATAATATTGTGAGAGTCCAGTCCATAGTGGATCTAACATAATAGTGAGAGTCCAGTCCATAGTGGATCTAACATAATAGTGAGAGTCCAGTCCATAGTGGATCTAACATAATAGTGAGAGTCCAGTCCATAGTGGATCTAACATAATAGTGAGAGTTCAGTCCATAGTGGATCTAACATAATACTGTGAGAGTTCAGTCCATAGTGGATCCAACATAATAGTGAGAGTCCAGTTCATAGTGGATCTAACATAATATTGTGAGAGTCCAGTCCATCGTGGATCTAACATAATAGTGAGAGTCCAGTCTATAGTGGATCTAACATAATACTGAGAGTCCAGTCTATAGTGGATCTAACAAAATAGTGAAAGTCCAGTCTATAGTGGATCTAACATAATAGTGAGAGTCCAGTCCATAGTGGATCTAACATAATATTGTGAGAGTCCAGTCCATCGTGGATCTAACATAATAGTGAGAGTCCAGTCTATAGTGGATCTAACATAATACTGAGAGTCCAGTCTATAGTGGATCTAACATAATAGTGAAAGTCCAGTCTATAGTGGATCTAACATAATAGTGAGAGTCCAGTCCATAGTGGATCTAACATAATAGTGAGAGTCCAGTCCATAGTGGATCTAACATAATATTGTGAGAGTCCAGTCCATAGTGGATCTAACATAATACTGAGAGTCCAGTCTATAGTGGATCTAACATAATAGTGAGAGTCCAGTCCATAGTGGATCTAACATAATATTGTGAGAGTCCAGTCCATCGTGGATCTAACATAATAGTTAGAGTCCAGTCTATAGTGGATCTAACATAATACTGAGAGTCCAGTCTATAGTGGATCTAACATAATAGTGAAAGTCCAGTCTATAGTGGATCTAACATAATAGTGAGAGTCCAGTCCATAGTGGATCTAACATAATATTGTGAGAGTCCAGTCCATAGTGGATCTAACATAATAGTGAGAGTCCAGTCCATAGTGGATATAACACAATATTGTGAAAGTCCAGTCCATAGTGGATCTAACATAATACTGAGAGTCCAGTCTATAGTGGATCTAACATAATAGTGAGAGTCCAGTCCATAGTGGATCTAACATAATATTGTGAGAGTCCAGTCCATAGTGGATCTAACATAATAGTGAGAGTCCAGTCTATAGTGGATCTAACGTAATAGTGAGAGTCCAGTCTATAGTGGATCCAACATAGTGAGAGTCCAGTCCATAGTGGATCTAGCATAATAGTGAGAGTCCAGTCCATTGTGGATCAAACATAATAGTGAGAGTCCAGTTCATAGTGGATCTAACATAATATTGTGAGAGTCCAGTCCATAGTGGATCTAACATAATAGTGAGAGTCCAGTCTATAGTGGATCCAACATAGTGAGAGTCCAGTCCATAGTAGATCCAACATAATATTGTGAGTCCAGTCTATAGTGGATCTAACATAATAGTGAGGGTCCAGTCTATAGTGGATCTAACATAATATTGAGAGTCCAGTCTATAGTGGATCTAACATAATAGTGAGAGTCCAGTCCATAGTGGATCTAACATAATAGTGAGAGTCCAGTCCATAGTGGATCTAACATAATAGTGAGAGTCCAGTCTATAGTGGATCTAACATAATAGTGAGAGTCCAGTCCATAGTGGATCTAACATAATATAGTGAGAGTCCAGTCCATAGTGGATCTAACATTATATTGTGAAAGTCCAGTCCATAGTGGCTCTAACATAATAGTGAGAGTCCAGTCCATAGTGGATCTAACATAATAGTGTGAGTCCAGTCCATAGTGGATCTAACATAAGAGTGAGAGTCCAGTCCATAGTGGATTTAACATAATATTGTGAAAGTCCAGTCCACAGTGGATCTAACATAATATTGAGAGTCCAGTCTATAGTGGATCTAACATAATAGTGATATTCCAGTCCATAGTGGATCTAACATAATATTGTGAGTTCAGTCTATAGTGGATCTAACATAATAGTGAGAGTCCAGTCTTTAGTGGATCTAACATAATAGTGAGAGTTCAGTCCATAGTGGATCTAACATAATATTGTGAGAGTCCAGTCCATAGTGGATCTAACATAATAGTGAGAGTCCAGTCCATAGTGGATCTAACATAATAGTGAGAGTCCAGTCTATAGTGGATCTAACATAATATTGTGAGAGTCCAGTCCATAGTGGATCTAACATAATGGTGTGAGAGTCCAGTCCATAGTGGATCTAACATAATAGTGAAAGTCCAGTCCATAGTGGATCTAACATAATAGTGAGAGTCCAGTCCATAGTGGATCTAACATAATAGTGAGAGTCCAGTCCATAGTGGATCTAACATAATATTGTGAGAGTCCAGTCCATAGTGGATCTAACATAATAGTGAGAGTCCAGTCCATAGTGGATCTAACATAATAGTGAGAGTCCAGTCCATAGTGGATCTAACATAATAGTGAGAGTCCAGTCCATAGTGGATCTAACATAATAGTGAGAGTTCAGTCCATAGTGGATCTAACATAATACTGTGAGAGTTCAGTCCATAGTGGATCCAACATAATAGTGAGAGTCCAGTTCATAGTGGATCTAACATAATATTGTGAGAGTCCAGTCCATCGTGGATCTAACATAATAGTGAGAGTCCAGTCTATAGTGGATCTAACATAATACTGAGAGTCCAGTCTATAGTGGATCTAACAAAATAGTGAAAGTCCAGTCTATAGTGGATCTAACATAATAGTGAGAGTCCAGTCCATAGTGGATCTAACATAATATTGTGAGAGTCCAGTCCATCGTGGATCTAACATAATAGTGAGAGTCCAGTCTATAGTGGATCTAACATAATACTGAGAGTCCAGTCTATAGTGGATCTAACATAATAGTGAAAGTCCAGTCTATAGTGGATCTAACATAATAGTGAGAGTCCAGTCCATAGTGGATCTAACATAATAGTGAGAGTCCAGTCCATAGTGGATCTAACATAATATTGTGAGAGTCCAGTCCATAGTGGATCTAACATAATACTGAGAGTCCAGTCTATAGTGGATCTAACATAATAGTGAGAGTCCAGTCCATAGTGGATCTAACATAATATTGTGAGAGTCCAGTCCATCGTGGATCTAACATAATAGTTAGAGTCCAGTCTATAGTGGATCTAACATAATACTGAGAGTCCAGTCTATAGTGGATCTAACATAATAGTGAAAGTCCAGTCTATAGTGGATCTAACATAATAGTGAGAGTCCAGTCCATAGTGGATCTAACATAATATTGTGAGAGTCCAGTCCATAGTGGATCTAACATAATAGTGAGAGTCCAGTCTATAGTGGATCTAACATAATACTGAGAGTCCAGTCTATAGTGGATCTAACATAATAGTGAAAGTCCAGTCTATAGTGGATCTAACATAATAGTGAGAGTCCAGTCCATAGTGGATCTAACATAATAGTGAGAGTCCAGTCCATAGTGGATCTAACATAATATTGTGAGAGTCCAGTCCATAGTGGATCTAACATAATACTGAGAGTCCAGTCTATAGTGGATCTAACATAATAGTGAGAGTCCAGTCCATAGTGGATCTAACATAATATTGTGAGAGTCCAGTCCATCGTGGATCTAACATAATAGTTAGAGTCCAGTCTATAGTGGATCTAACATAATACTGAGAGTCCAGTCTATAGTGGATCTAACATAATAGTGAAAGTCCAGTCTATAGTGGATCTAACATAATAGTGAGAGTCCAGTCCATAGTGGATCTAACATAATATTGTGAGAGTCCAGTCCATAGTGGATCTAACATAATAGTGAGAGTCCAGTCCATAGTGGATATAACACAATATTGTGAAAGTCCAGTCCATAGTGGATCTAACATAATACTGAGAGTCCAGTCTATAGTGGATCTAACATAATAGTGAGAGTCCAGTCCATAGTGGATCTAACATAATATTGTGAGAGTCCAGTCCATAGTGGATCTAACATAATAGTGAGAGTCCAGTCTATAGTGGATCTAACGTAATAGTGAGAGTCCAGTCTATAGTGGATCCAACATAGTGAGAGTCCAGTCCATAGTGGATCTAGCATAATAGTGAGAGTCCAGTCCATTGTGGATCAAACATAATAGTGAGAGTCCAGTTCATAGTGGATCTAACATAATATTGTGAGAGTCCAGTCCATAGTGGATCTAACATAATAGTGAGAGTCCAGTCTATAGTGGATCCAACATAGTGAGAGTCCAGTCCATAGTAGATCCAACATAATATTGTGAGTCCAGTCTATAGTGGATCTAACATAATAGTGAGGGTCCAGTCTATAGTGGATCTAACATAATATTGAGAGTCCAGTCTATAGTGGATCTAACATAATAGTGAGAGTCCAGTCCATAGTGGATCTAACATAATAGTGAGAGTCCAGTCCATAGTGGATCTAACATAATAGTGAGAGTCCAGTCTATAGTGGATCTAACATAATAGTGAGAGTCCAGTCCATAGTGGATCTAACATAATATAGTGAGAGTCCAGTCCATAGTGGATCTAACATTATATTGTGAAAGTCCAGTCCATAGTGGCTCTAACATAATAGTGAGAGTCCAGTCCATAGTGGATCTAACATAATAGTGTGAGTCCAGTCCATAGTGGATCTAACATAAGAGTGAGAGTCCAGTCCATAGTGGATTTAACATAATATTGTGAAAGTCCAGTCCACAGTGGATCTAACATAATATTGAGAGTCCAGTCTATAGTGGATCTAACATAATAGTGATATTCCAGTCCATAGTGGATCTAACATAATATTGTGAGTTCAGTCTATAGTGGATCTAACATAATAGTGAGAGTCCAGTCTTTAGTGGATCTAACATAATAGTGAGAGTTCAGTCCATAGTGGATCTAACATAATATTGTGAGAGTCCAGTCCATAGTGGATCTAACATAATAGTGTGAGAGTTCAGTCCATAGTGGATCTAACATAATAGTGTGAGTCCAGTCCATAGTGGATCTAACATAATAGTGTGAGAGTTCAGTCCATAGTGGATCTAACATAATAGTGTGAGAATTCAGTCCATAGTGGATCCAACATAATAGTGAGAGTCCAGTCCATAGTGGATCTAACATAATAGTGTGAGTCCAGTCCATAGTGGATCTAACATAATAGTGAGAGTCCAGTCCATAGTGGATCTAACATAATATAGTGAGAGTCCAGTCCATAGTGGATCTAACATAATAGTGAGAGTCCAGTTCATAGTGGATCTAACATAATAGTGAGAGTCCAGTCCATAGTGGATCTAACATAATATTGTGAAAGTCCAGTCCATAGTGGATCTAACATAATATTGTGAGAGTCCAGTCCATAGTGGATCTAACATAATATTGTGAGAGTCCAGTCCATCGTGGATCTAACATAATAGTGAGAGTCCAGTCTATAGTGGATCTAACATAATACTGAGAGTCCAGTCTATAGTGGATCTAACATAATAGTGAAAGTCCAGTCTATAGTGGATCTAACATAATAGTGAGAGTCCAGTCCATAGTGGATCTAACATAATATTGTGAGAGTCCAGTCCATAGTGGATCTAACATAATAGTGAGAGTCCAGTCCATAGTGGATCTAACATAATATTGTGAAAGTCCAGTCCATAGTGGATCTAACATAATACTGAGAGTCCAGTCTATAGTGGATCTAACATAATAGTGAGAGTCCAGTCCATAGTGGATCTAACATAATATTGTGAGAGTCCAGTCCATAGTGGATCCAACATAATAGTGAGAGTCCAGTCTATAGTGGATCTAACGTAATAGTGAGAGTCCAGTCTATAGTGGATCCAACATAGTGAGAGTCCAGTCCATAGTGGATCTAGCATAATAGTGAGAGTCCAGTCCATTGTGGATCAAACATAATAGTGAGAGTCCAGTTCATAGTGGATCTAACATAATATTGTGAGAGTCCAGTCCATAGTGGATCTAACATAATAGTGAGAGTCCAGTCTATAGTGGATCCAACATAGTGAGTGTCCAGTCCATAGTAGATCTAACATAATATTGAGAGTCCAGTCTATAGTGGATCTAACATAATAGTGAGAGTCCAGTCCATAGTGGATCTAACATAATAGTGAGAGTCCAGTCCATAGTGGATCCAACATAATAGTGAGAGTCCAGTCTATAGTGGATCTAACATAATAGTGAGAGTCCAGTCCATAGTGGATCTAACATAATATAGTGAGAGTCCAGTCCATAGTGGATCTAACATAATAGTGAGAGTCCAGTCTATAGTGGATCTAACATAATTATGAGAGTCCAGTCCATTGTGGATCAAACATAATAGTGAGAGTCCAGTTCATAGTGGATCTAACATAATATTGTGAGAGTCCAGTCCATAGTGGATCTAACATAATAGTGAGAGTCCAGTCTATAGTGGATCCAACATAGTGAGAGTCCAGTCCATAGTAGATCTAACATAATATTGAGAGTCCAGTCTATAGTGGATCTAACATAATAGTGGAAGTCCAGTCCATAGTGGATCTAACATAATAGTGAGAGTCCAGTCTATAGTGGATCTAACATAATAGTGATATTCCAGTCCATAGAGGATCTAACATAATATTGTGAGAGTCCAGTCCATAGTGGATCTAACATAATATTGTGAGAGTCCAGTCCATAGTGGATCTAACATAATATTGTGAAAGTCCAGTCCATAGTGGATCTAACATAATAGTGAGAGTCCAGTCCATAGTGGATCTAACATAATAGTGTGAGAGTTCAGTCCATAGTGGATCTAACATAATAGTGAGAGTCCAGTCCATAGTGGATCTAACATAATAGTGAGAGTCCAGTCCATAGTAGATCTAACATAATATTGTGAGTCCAGTCTATAGTGGATCTAACATAATAGTGAGAGTCCAGTCCATAGTGGATCTAACATAATAGTGAGAGTCCAGTCCATAGAGGGGCCAGCAGGAGACCATCCCGAGCGGAGACGGGTCAGCAGCACAGAGATGTCCCCAACCGATGCACAGGCAAGCGGTCCACCCCAGGTCCCGACTCTGTTATAGAAATAATTAGGACATCCTATCCATGTTTTATTAAATTCCAGTGGGATAGCAATATCAATATGTGACAAAGTCCTATGCATTTTTGATCTAACTTACTCTATCACGAACGTGTTTTGATTTTAAAGAAATGGAAAGTGTCGTATGTCATCCGTGTGCCATTTGCTCCTGTGGTGTGGGGAGCGTCATGATGAGGCCTTGATTTTTTTTTTTTTTTTTTTTTTTTTTTTTGCCCGGGGGCCCCATCATCCATCATGTGGACCCGGTGGTAAATGGCTTATGTAATTCTGTTCCAGATGAAGGCCTGTGGAAGGGAGTGTCAGCGCTAACATTATTGTGATGTATACAGTAGCAGGGAGGTGGGCGGAGATGATGACGGAACAATGCTCTCCGTCTTGTGGATTTGAAACAGGAGATGCTCGCAGACTCCAAATAGAGGCATGAAATTCTGATTGGGGTTGAAGAAGTTTCACCCGAAGGTTCTCCTGAATGGACATGCAGC
Source organism: Nerophis lumbriciformis (assembly GCF_033978685.3). Taxonomy (NCBI): domain Eukaryota; kingdom Metazoa; phylum Chordata; class Actinopteri; order Syngnathiformes; family Syngnathidae; genus Nerophis; species Nerophis lumbriciformis. The sequence goes on from NC_084550.2 coordinate 10,351,025, forward strand.
AATAAATCAACAGAAGCCGGGACCTGTCTGTAGATGCAACAGGTGGTTAGTGTTGTCAGTAATCAATCCAAAAATATTTATTCAGAAGGCTTTAGTCTACAAAACGCCTTTATCTTGAACCGGTCTCTATAAATTCTGTGTGTACTTTTCAGGACATCCTCAGTTGTCAAGTGTCATGTCAGATTGTTGGGATAAAGATTAAGAAATATTTTGAGAAAAACGAGAGATGTCCGATTATGGCTTTTTTGCCGATATTGTCCAACTCTTAATTACCGATTCCGATATCAACCGATACCGATATATACAGTCGTGGAATTAACACATTATTATGCCTAATTTTGTTGTGATGCCCCGCTGGATGCATTAAACAATGTAGCTAGGTTTTCCAAAATAAATCAACTCAAGTTATGGAAAAAAATGCCAACATGGCACTGCCATATTTATTATTGATGTCACAAAGAGCATTTTTTTTTTTTAACATGCCTCAAAACAGCAGCTTGGAATTTGGGACATACTTCTGGGTATTTGTTCTGTTGTGTTTATATTGTCTTACGGTGCGGATGTTCTCCCGAAATGTGTTTGTCATTCTTGTGTTGGTGTGGGTTCACAGTGTGGCGCATATTTGTAACAGTGTTAAAGTTGTTTATACGGCCACCCTCAGTGTGACCTGTATGGCTGTTGACCAAGTATGAATTGCATTCACTTGTGAGTGTGAAAAGCCGTAGATATTATGTGACTGGGCCGGCACGCAAAGGAAGTGCCTTTAAGGTTTATCGGCGCTCTGTACTTCTCCCTACGTCCGTGTACACAGCGGCGTTTTAAAAGGTCATACATTTTACTTTTTGAAACCGATATCGATAATTCTGAAACCGATACCGATAATTTCCGATATTACATTTTAAAGCATTTATCGGCCGATAATATCGGCAGTCCGATATGATCGGACATCCCTAAGAAAAACACATCATTTTGTATGATAAAAATGGTCTGATTATACAATATAGGAAATTAACTAAATATGAAAATAGATGTCTAAATGACTGCAACATGCTTGCAAAAAGAAGAAGAGTCTTTATGGACCAGGGGTCCCCAAACTTTTTGACTCCGGGGCCGCATTGGGTTAAAACAATTTGGCCTGGGGCCGAACTGTAAATATATATATATATATATATATATATATATATATATATATATATATATATATATATATATATATATATATATATATATATATATATATATATACTAGGGATGTCCGATAATGGCTTTTTGCCGATATCCGATATTCCGATATTGTCCAACTCTTTAATTACCGATACCGATATCAACCGGTACTAATTGTAAGTGTATCTTGTGTTTTTTTATGTTGATTTAATAAAAAAAATAAAAATAAAATAAAATAAAAAAACGATACCGATAATAAACAAAACGATACCGATAATTTATCGGCCGATAATATCGGCAGGCCGATAAATGCGTTAAAATCTAATATCCCAAATTATCGGTATCGTTTTGTTTATTATCGTTTTTTATTTTATTATTATTATTTTTTTTTAAATTAAATCAACATAAAAAAATCCCTAATATATACGTTAGGTCAGGAAAAAACACAGAAGCTATTTCATCCCTACAAGCCTGTTTCGCAGGTTTCCCTACTCTTCAGGGGATTATATATACAGTGAGGTCCACAAGTATTTGCACACCCTGCAATTTTGCAAGTTCTCCCACTTAGAAATTAGGGAGAGGTGTGAAATGTTCATCATAGATGTATTTCCACTGTTAGAGACATCATCTAAAAAGAAAAATCCGGAATTTTTTTTAATGATTTATTTGTATGTTACTGGGGTTCATAAGTATTTGCACACATGAGAACATCAGTGCTAATATTTAGTGCAGAATGCAATTACAGAGGTCAGAGGTTTCCTAGAGTTCTTCAGCAGGTTTGCACACACGGCAACAGGGATTTTGGCCCACTCCTCCTCACATATCTTCTCTAGATCTGTCAGGTTTCGGGGCAGTCGCCGAGCAACACCAAGTTTCAGCTCTCTCCAAAGATTTTCTATTGGATTTAGATCTGGAGACTGGCTAGGCCACTCCAGAACCTTGATATGCTTGGTATGGAGCCACTCCTTGGTTATCCTGGCTATCATAGTCATGTTTGAATCAGCTAGTATTTTCCTACGTTGTGTGTCTTCTCGTGATCTCCGTGTTTTTTATCTTATGTTCGCTAGTAAACTCTGTGTTTCACTTTGAAGGCGCTGTGCTGTCTGCATCGGGCTATAACATACACCCTTCCTGTGGAGAAGGCCTTATCTGTTTTGAAACAATAGCTATTAGAGATGCGCGGTTTGCGGGCACAACCGCGGAGTCCGCGGATTATCCGCGAATCGAGCGGATGAAATTTAAAAAAATTAGATTTTATCAGCGGGTCGGGTCGGGTCGGGTCGGGCGATTGAAATAAAAAAAAATTAGATTTTAAATAGATTAAGGCGGGTGGCAGTTAAACCAATTCGGAAATATGATGTAGCGGCTAGCTACGGGGTGTTAGCCAATGGCTTTGGCTGGGGGGCGGGACTTCCGGGCAAGTTAGGGAAGTGACGTTGTTGACAGGAAGTGTTAGTTCGAGTTTTGCCGGGAAAGAGGGGGGACGCACATTGGAGCTGTTGTGTGGTTACATTGCATCTTATTACAATAAATACGAGACAAACGAATAAGTCTATGAGCCTACGTTCCTGGGAACATTACAATATATACATAGTTAAATGTTGTTACCCACATATGAAAAACGAGCAGGCACCTGCTGCATATGCCACAACAGAAGAAAAAAAAAAAAAGAGATGGACACTTTTACGGAGCGGAGAAGGCCCCCGACGCCTCACCGGGGTCCGGGACCGAGGCCCCTTCCCCCGAGAGGGCCCCACCGGGAGCCGTAGCTGAGGCGATCCGCGAGAAGGGCCCGACGCACGTCCAGGGTCACTACCGCGCCGACCGCACCGACACCCCGCCTCGTCCGCCTTCGCCGCGGCCGGCGTCACGCGCAGCAGGTAAGCAGCTTACCTGCCCGCCACCCATGTTGCCGGGGGCGCGTAACAGGGGTCACTCCGTGCGCAGTGCGCTCACGAAAGGGGTGGGGCTCACCCTGGTTGATATACACAGCAGCTAGGACGGTGGCCATGGAAGTTGGAACCCGCTAAGGAGTGTGTAACAACCCACCTGCCGAATCAACTAGCCCTGAAAATGGATGGCGCTGGAGCGTCGGGCCCATATACCCGGCCGTCGCCGGCAGCGAGACGCGCTTGGAGGTGCGCTCAGCGCGGCTCCCATATGATTGCGCACTGGTGTGCGTCTGGGTCGTGACAGCGTGGCACGCGAATGTCTGTGCTGCGTTGGATCAGTCTCCTTTCCTTAACAGGCAAAAGCTTTATAACCTCACTAATGCCTTGCATCGTCTATATTAGATATATAACAACGGGCGGGTGCGGGCGGATGGCGGGCGGATGCAGTTCTGATCAAATGTTAGATCGGGTGGATTGCGGATGGTTGACGACTTTCTGATGCGGTTGCGGATGAAATAATTGCCTATCCGCGCATCTCTAATAGCTATAGTTCTTTCTGGGCGGGAGGGGCTGTTTTCGCTCTACATAAGCTGAATATTTTTGTTTGATTTTTAGACCGCTTCTTGCTGCTGCTATTATCGCATTGTAAGGGCTGGTCTCCTAAAGCTTTAGTAAAACTTGGTAATATTGCTATTCTTTCTGGATGGTCCTTCTTACTCAACATATATGTCATCCGAAATAACTTGGGATTGACCAGTGTGTTTTATTCCCTGAGAGGAAGACTGGTCGGACGCAACAAATGAGATAATTAACCTTTTTGAGGTCCTACCAGTCCCCGACAAAACCTCGGACAAAACGGTTGGACAAAGCCCTTTTCTATTATCGCATTGTAATAAGGGCTGGTCTCCTAAAGCTTTAGTAAAATAATAATAATAATAGTACTACATTTTATTTATAAAGCGCCTTTCTGGGTACTCAAGGACAACCGTACAAAATCACAACAATAAAATCAAATTGGATAAAAAATAACAACAACAAGGAATAGGTGTGTTTTGAGTCATGATTTGAAGAGGGATATTGAATCTAAGTTACGAAGGTCTGGTGGTAAAGAGTTCCAAAGATGTGGGGCTGAGCGGCTGAAAGCTTGGGCACCCATGGTGGACAGTTTAAATAAGGGGACAGTGAGATGGATGAATGAAGAGGTTCTTAGGGAACGTGAGGGGGTGGCGACATGGATCAGGTCAGAGAGATATGATGGAGAGAGGTTATGGATGGCTTTGAAAGTGAAGAGAATTATTTTAAAGTAAACTTGGTAATATTGCTATTCTTTCTGGATGGTCCTCCTTACTCAACATATATGTCATCCGAAAGAACTTGGGATTGACCAGTGTGTTTTATTCCCTGAGAGGAAGACTGGTCGGACGCAACAAATGAGATAATGAACCTTTTTGAGGTCCTACCAGTCCCTGACAAAACCTCGGACAAAACGGTCGGACAAAGCCCTTTTCTATTATTGCATTGCAAGGGCTGGTCTCCTAAAGCTTTAGTAAAATAATAATAATAATAATAATACATTTTATTTATAAGCGCCTTTCTGGGCACTCAAGGACAACCGTACAAAATCACAACAATAAAATCAAATTGGATAAAAAACAACAACAAGGAATAGGTGTGTTTTGAGTCTTGATTTGAAGAAGGATATTAAATCTAAGTTACGAAGGTCTGGTGGTAAAGAGTTCCAAAGATGTGGGGCTGAGCGGCTGAAAGCTCGGGCACCCATGGTGGACAGTTTAAATAAGGGGACAGTGAGATGGATGGATGAAGAGGATCTTAGGGAACGTGAGGGCGTGGCGACATGGATCAGGTCAGAGAGATATGATGGAGAGAGGTTATGGATGGCTTTGAAAGTGAGGAGAATTATTTTAAAGTAAACTTGGTAATATTGCTATTCTTTCTAGGTGGTCCTTCTTACTCAACATATATGTCATCCGAAAGAACTTGGGATTGACCAGTGTGTTTTATTCCCTGAGAGGAAGACTGGTCGGACGCAACAAATGAGATAATTAACTTTTTGAGGTCCTACCAGTCCCTGACAAAATCTCGGACAAAACGGTCGGAAGAAGCTCTTTTCTATGGCTATGTCCGACTTAAGCCATAGAAAATGGCTCCGGTCGGACACAACAGTATGAGAATAAACTCCCACAGACACAAATGGACTCAGACGTAACCTCCTCATGAGGAAATTAAAAGTTTTTATTGTTACGTAAACAATTTGTCAAGCTAATTAACAGGTAACGTAACATTGTTTTGTCAGTTAGTTTGACACGGTTTTTGTTTCGTCTCAGACCACGTTTTCCCAATGTGGTTTTGTCAAAAGTGCGCGGCCATAATCATGGCAAACTTTTCCCCTCATTTTCCTCTCGGAGTGTTGACTAATCCCAGGATAAAAACGCAAAATCCTTCACTTAACGCTGCATGCAATTTCGAGACTCTGATTCAATTCGCCATTCTTTTAATCTTGAACTTCCTTTTGACTCGATGCCGCACGTCCAAATTGCTCAGACAGAACAAGAATAAAAAAGATAAAAGAGCAATATTAAATCATTTTGACCTTTTATATCTTTTTAAGTGGCATTATCAAAGGAAAGGGCTCCATTTACAGCACTGAGATGAAAAACTCCACAAAGGGGCTGACTGACATTTCCCACATTTTTACTAATTTCACCATCGTGTTCCTCTTTGGTCAATAGGTTAGTGATTGACAGTTCTCCATGTTTATTATTCTTCTCTCAGGATTTGTTATGAGTGCCAAGGAGATTTAAAATTACTTTTGTTTCATTTCCATTCTTTTTTTTAATCTCTGTTAAAGCCAACTTAATATTTTGTTCTTACTTTGCATTACATGTAGTTGAAGATGGTCTACAGCAGAGATGCAGACAGAAAACCGGTTGCTCAATGGCACCATTGACGATGTAAACAGTAGGAACTAGACCGGGGGTCAGCAACCTGCGGCTCTCGAGCCACATGCGGCTCTTTAGCGGTGCCCTGGTGGCTCCATGGAGTTTTTAAAAAAAACTATGGAAATGGAAAACAAAATAGGATGAACATTTTTTTGTTTGAACATGGTTTCTCTAGGACAAACATGACACAAACCTTCCTAATTGTTAGAAAGCCCACTGTTTAATATGTTTGTGCTTCACTAATGAGAGTATTTGGTGAGCGCCATTATGTCCTACTAATTTCAGCGGCCCTTAAACTCACCGTTGTGTGGACTGTGACTCAACAGTTTGTTTACACGTGTAACTTTCTCCAACGCTGCCACAGAAAGACGTGTTTTATGCCACTCCTTCTTTGTCTCGTTTTGTCCACCAAAGGTTTTATACTGTGCGTGAATGCACAAAGGTGAGCTTTGTTGATGTTATTGACTTGTTATGGAGTGCTAATCAGGAATATTTGGTCACTGCATGACTGCAAGCTAATCCATGCTAACATGCTATTTAGGCTAGCTGTATGTACATATTGCATCATTATGCCTCGTTTGTAGGTATATTTGAGCTCATTTAATTTCCTTTAGTTGTTTCCTTTGTGTATTTAATTTATATTTGTTTCATGACACATTATCTGTATGTAATATTGGCTACATTTATGATAGTTTTTTGAGTGCCATGTGTTCCAGACCACAGCAAACGTTAGCCAGCTTGCAAAGATTGTAATAAATCCATTAGAAGAAAACACTCTGTTGTTTCCTTTAACTTGGACACACACATCTATACCTTTGGCCATTCTAAGAAAGTCATTTCCAGGAGTTATCTCACCCTCTGAGAAGTTTTACTAATGTTTTCCAATGTTGTAAAAATGTGTAGAATAAATATTACATTTCAACATTTCTGTCAACGAAGATTTGCGTCAGCCTGCGACACATAGTCATTTTGATAGTAGGCTAATATAGTTAATTAGTTACTTACATCATGTGTTGCCATCATTATAAGACTTATATAAGTCTTTAAATTTTTTGCGGCTACAGACCGATTACTTTTTTGTATTTGTGGTCCAATATGGCTCTTTCAACATTTTGAAAGTACTTTTAAATACTTGTGCTTGTACTTATAAGTAATATTGCATGGTGGAAGAGGTACGTAGAGTTTGATGCACTTTTTTGCCGACCTTAACACACCAACATCAGTTCTCAGTTCCAACACTACCCAATTAGGGGCATTCACAAACCCCGGAATTTCGGACATCAATATTGCTGCACAAGCAAGCATTTCTTTGCACACTGTGTGTTTTCTGTTGCTGCTGATTTTAATGTGATGATTAAGACAATTGTATTTATAGTATTAAAATATTCAAATTATTCTTCTTTTAAAGATAGATGTCTTAAAACTGTGTGCAAATAAAAAAGGCACTGATTTTAAACCAAATTTGTTGGGTTTCCATTTTTGGAGAATCAGTTCAAGAACTTCGACTTAGACAAACTTTATTGATCCACAAGGGAAATTGTTCCACACAGTAGCCCAGTTACAAAGGATGGAAAGGGCAAGGATGGAAAGGATAATGCAGGTATAAAGTAGACTAAAAATGTACCATAGTAGCAATATAAAATATAACATATATGTAATATTTATATATTATATATACAGTATATAATATATCATGATATATTATATTCTATTATATTTGTATATAATCAGAGGTGGGTAGAGTAGCCAGAAATTGTACTCAAGTAAGAGTACTGTTACTTTAGAGATTTATTACTCAAGTAAAAGTAAGGAGTAGTCACCCAAATATTTACTTGAGTAAAAGTAAAAAGTATGTTGTGAAAAAACTACTCAAGTACTGAGTAACTGATGAGTAACATACACACATATCATATATATACACACACACATATATATATATATATATATATACACACACACACACACATATATATATATACATACATTGATATATACAGTATATATCCATCCATCCATCCATTTTCTACCGCTTATTCCCTTCGGGGTCGTGTGGGGTGCTGGAGCCTATCTCAGCTACAATCGGGCGGAAGGCGGGGTACACCCTGGACAAGTCGCCACCTCATCTCAGGGCCAACACAGATAGACAGACAACATTCACACTCACAAATTTATATTTATTAATTTTGCCATTTTTGTTTACATGTTAAAGGTGTTTTAATGAATATACATGCATGTTTAACACATATAGATTCCTTTCTTTCATGAAGAAAATAATATAAGTTGGTGTATTACCTGATTCTGATGACTTGCATTGATTGTAATCAGACAGTAGTGCTGATAACGTCACCATTTTCAAATGGAGGAGAAAAAAAGTTACTCCTTTCTGTCTATAATACCACATGAAAGTGGTTGGTTTTTGGCATCTTATTTGTCCAGCTTCCATATTTGTTTTTATACACTTTACAAGAAATACATTGGCGGCAAACTCCGTAGCTTGCTAGCTTGTTTGCGCTGGCTTTTGGAGACTCTTATTTTGAAAGCGCAGGCGCAATGGAGCGGCACTTTTATTGTGAAGACAGGAACTGTGCAGTCAGTCTTTAGGCTTTTGACGGGATGTACGGTTGAAATAAAAAATTGTCTCTTTTCCTTCACAGTTTTGATTGATTGATTGGAACTTTTATTAGTAGATTGCACAGTACAGTACATATTCCGTACATTTGACCACTAAATGCTAACACCCCAATAAGTTTTTCAACTTGTTTAAGTCAGGTCATGTGACCGCCTGGCTCTGTTTGATTGGTCCAACGTCACCAGTGACTGCATCTGATTGGTGGAACGGAGTGAACGTCACCAGTGACTGCATTTGTTGAAACGCAGCCACTATGAAGGTCTGTCTGACAAACCAAAACAAACAAAGCGTGCATTAACAGATCGATAAAAATTAGTAGCGAGTTAGCGAGCTGAATGTAGATAAAATTTGTGGAGTAAAAGTAGCGTTTCTTCTCTATAAATATACTCAAGTAAAAGTAAGAGTATGTTGCATTAAAACTACTCTTAGAAGTACAATTTATCCCAAAAGTTACTCAAGTAGATGTAACGGAGTAAATGTAGCGCGTTACTACCCACCTCTGTATATAATATATACAATATATAACAAATCCCAATTACCATGTACAATATTGCAGTATATGTAAGGGCAGCATAAAATAGAGAGTAGATCCAGCAGAAAATATACATTATAAACAAACAGAGGTAGCTAACATAGAAGCGGTCAGGTAATAGACAGATATCATTTTGTGCTGTATGGCGAGTGATTATACAGCTGGATGAAGGAGTTTGTGAATGGAACACTGTGGGAACGAGCCTGTCGGAGTATGAATTCTGCTGTCCCTCAATTGTCTGGTGGAGTGGGTGGGCAGGATTGTCCACAATGGCCAGCAGTTTGTCCTCCTGTCCCTCACTGACACAAACGCCTCCTGATCGGTTTGTCAATCCGGTTTAAGTCCCCTTTTGCTGGTGCTGCTCCCCCAACAAACCACTGCAAAGTACAGGGCACTGGCCACAACAGACTGATAAAAGATCTCCAACACATTGAAGGACCTAAGCTTCTTCAGGAAAATATAGAGTCTGCTCATGCCCTACTAGGTCCAGAGTATATAAAGTCAACAAAACTGAATGGACAATGAAGGTGAAGGCAAAAGAATGAGGAGTGTCCTGACCAGATATCTAGATCAATCAATCAATCAATCAATGTTTATTTATATAGCCCTAAATCACAAAAGTCTCAAAGGGTTGCACAAGCCACAACGACCTCCTTGGTACAGAGCCCACATAAAGGACGTCGATGTGAATGACTATGAGAAACCTTGGAGAGGACCGCATATGTGGGTAACCCCCCCTCTCTAGGGGAGACCGAAAGCAATGGATGTCGAGTGACATAATATTGTGAAAGAACAGTCCTTACTGGATCTAACATAGTAGTGAGAGTCCAGTCCATAGTGGGGCCAGCAGGAGATCATCCCGAGCGGAGACGGGTCAGCAGCGCAGAGATGTCCCCAACCCAGGGTCCCAACTCTGGACAGCCAGCACTTCATCCATGGTCACCGGAACCGGAGTAACCCGGCGAGGAGGCAGAGGAGAAAAGAAAAGAAACGGCAGATCAACTGGTCTAAAAATGGGGGTCTATTTAAAGGCTAGAGTATACAAATGAGTTTTAAGATGGGACTTAAATGCTTCTACTGAGGTAGCATCTCTAACTGTTCCCGGTAGGGCATTCCAGAGTACTGGAGCCCCAATAGAAAACGCTCTATAGCCCGCAGACTTTTTATGGGCTCTGGGAATCACTAATAAGCCGGAGTTCTTTGAACGCAGAATTCTTACCGGGACATATGGTACAATACAATCGGCAAGATAGGATGGAGCTAGACCATGTAGTATTTTATACGTAAGTAGTAAAACCTTAAAGTCGCATCTTAAGTATAGACGTAATATGATCAAACTTTCTTGTTCTTGTCAAAAGTCTAGCAGCCGCATTTTGTACCAACTGTAATCTTTTAATGCTAGACATAGGGAGACCCGAAAATAATACGTTACAGTAATCGAGACGAGACGTAACGAACGCATGAATAATAATCTCAGCGTCGCTAGTGGACAAAATGGAACGAATTTTAGCGATAGATCCCTCATTTGATTGATGTAAAATGGAGAGTAGATCCAGGACCAGGAGGTGTGTGGATCGGATCACAGCTGACTCTTCTCACCATGGACACAAACTATTCTCCCCTCTCCCCTCAGGCAGGAGACTACGGTCCATCCAGACCCACACCTCCCGCCACCTGAACAGTTTTTTCCCCTCGGCCATCAGGCACATGAACAATAACAAGATCTGATAGCTCAATTACAGCTCATTTTATTACCTATTCTGTGTTATATGTGTTTTATGTTGCACGATTGCACGAAGAAAAATCCTAGTTTGTGAACCCGTTCTCAAACAATGGCAATAAAAACTATTCTGATTCTGATTCTGATTCTTGTATGCAGCTTTGCCGTTGTCCTTCCAGTCCAGTATGCTGTTCAAGTGGACTCTTAGGTACTTGTACTGCCCCACTACTGCCATCTCCTGGCCAAGGATTTTGATGGGCTCCACGGGGGTCATTTTGTTCTTGAAGTCGATGACCAGCTCCATGGTCTTGTCCATATTAAGGAGCAGATGGTTCGCCTGAGATGAACCATTCAAACTCTGGCGCCGTTTCAAAGGTACAATTTGCACCGGTATCGGGTTAAAATATAAACAAGACCCATCCCTAATGTAGAAAGTCTGGATCAAAATATACAAAATGTACTATTCAGAATTGATAGTCAAATACATTTATGTTGAACGTTAAAAGTCTAAAGCCACTCAAAAGTCATATAATTTAGTGTAATTAATTTTTACTGGAATTCTTTAATGGAAAAAATGTGACTAAAAAGTTGAAAGGTGTCGAGATCCGTGGTCCGGATCATGTTTTGTGTTTTCTGTGAGTTTTGGACTCCTGTTTGTGCACCTCTGAGTTGTTACCATGGCTACGTATTGTTTTCACCTGCCTCTTGTGTTCGGGACGCTCATCTGTTGCTAATCAAGAGACATTATTTAAGCCTGCCCTTGCCAGTCAGTCGGTCTGGCTTCTTTCTGTCACGGTTTGGTTGCGGCTTACTGCGCGGTTCGTTCTCCCGGGATGCAAACGGACGACTCGGGACAGGACTTGCAGGTAGGAACATGATTTAATCTTGAAACAAGACTCGAAGAGGTACAAAACAGAAAACAACCCGACGGTACAAGGTGTCGATTGCACTTGAACCTAAGTACTTAGCATGGGCTAGGAGGCAAGCAAAACTTAGCACTGGAATCAAGAACTAGAAAACTTACTAGGTGTGGCATGAACAAACAAATCTTACGTGACAATAGCGTGAAGCAAACAAAGAAGCCAGACCGACTGACTTGAATAATGTCTCTTGATTAGCAACAGGTGAGCGTCCCGAACACAAGAGGCAGGTGAAAACGATACGTAGCCATGGTAACAGATGCACAAACAGGAGCTAAAGGGGCCCAAAACTAATGGAAAACACAAAACATGATCCGGATTACGGATCATGATAAAAAGCAGGTTTTTCTTTTCCTTCTGGTGATGCCATCATTTCCACGCACCTGCTGACAAACTGTACTTTATTAATCCGTGCAGTACCTATAAATCACCACTATGTTACAAGGTTACTCGACAAATGTGTGTCTTTCGAAGGGGGTGGATTGTTCTACTTTATTTTAGCCAAAGCCTATGATAGTTTAGTTGTTATACTTTCATGGGATTTTAGTTAAAATATTGCTTGTATAGGTCATAAAGTTGTTATGGTGTTTTTTATGTAAAATGAGAATCCTTTTTTTAGTCCCGGGACCATATTGACATACGCATAAACAAGTTGAAGAAAACACATGCCACTGTTGCTCGACAAGGTGCTAACATGAATATATTATCTTTGTGTACGCGATCCTGTCAAATATAAACGACAGCGTCTCCTGAATACAGACGGGCAGATATTCTGTGGCATATTTATCCAGATGGTGCTGATCAGTAAACTCCAACTTTTGAGCTTTTGCAATATGATCCTTTATGTTTCTGTCTGGGAACTAGCAAAAAAGTCAATATTTGCGTTTGAGCTTTATAAAGCTTGTAAGCGTCACGGGTAAATTACATTACCATGGAGGCATGTTGGGACATACAAGCAATATTTTAGAACCTGAGACAACGGTCTCTGAATTCTGCTTCTTGGACTATGAAGGATTGTATCAATTGTGTTTGGTTCAAACACAAAATTAGGCCATATTTTATCTTCCTCCAAACAATAACGTTTAAAGGTGCCAAATATAATAATTTCATGTCAAGTCATCATTAAATGGCCCTGATATGTCAAAAGGCATTATTAAATCATGTTTTTTTTTAAATACCTTTATAACTGATAACGGTAGTTCAGCCGAGATATGCTCATTTCAAAATTAGATTTTACAGCCCCGAAATCGTGTTATTGTTTTCATTTCGACGCCCTGCCCTCCACCGTTTGACCAATTAGAAAGTCTGTGAGTGTGTTACTGTCAGAGTATGTTGGTGACGAACCCCAAGATGCAGAGAAGGCGGAAGGCATTGTGCGGGAAAACATGATTTAATTTAACACTATGGCAAAAAAAACAAAAACAAAAGGCGCGCACAAGGCGGAGAACAAACTTGGCTATGAACTAAAATAGCACAAAGGCTAACTGTCGACAAGAAACAAAAACACTTACTGTGACACGAAGGAACTATGACAAGAGCAGAGTGAACAAAAGTAGACAGAGCTACAACGACAAGTATTATGACAGGTAGTAGTGACAACAAGTATTAGCGACAATGACAATAATCCAGCACTGACTGGAGGGGAAGGCAGGTTTAAATAGCAGCTGGCTGATTGACACCAGGTGTGGCCAGGTGCCAATCAGCCACAGCTGAGGGGAAGCAGCACTCAGGGAGACAATCAGGAAATGAAGACAAAATAAAAGCGCTGACAGAAAACTAAGACAAACGCAGAGGAAAAACTAAAACAGTCAAACAGTTACATCCAAGTTGCCAGTTACGCACTGCCCATACTTGCCAACCTTGAGACCCCCGAATTCGGGAGATATATATAAATCAAAGAAATACTTGAATTTCAGTGTTCATTTATTTACACATATACATACACATAGCACTCCTCTACTCATTGTCGTATTTGAAAGTGCAATGCTTTGCAGGCAGTAGCACAGCCTTTGAAGGAGCATAGGTATGGGCAGCATCTGTGAAATTTTATTTGCAGGAAAGGAGTGAGTTTAGGGTTGAATTGTCCGTCCTCGTTCTATTCTCTGTCACTCGTCGTCGCCATGACTGTCTTCTTCGTTCTTCTGCTTCGTCTCCTCCTTGTTGTGTGTGCAGTTGTGCACTCTCCAAAAGCCGTAGACGTTATAACGTGACTGGGCCGGCACGCTGTTTATATGAAGAAAAAGCGGACGTGACGACAGACTGTCCTCACCTGGAGGGGGCGTGCCGTCCGGCTGGAAATCGAGAGAAATTCGGGAGAATGGTTGTCCCGGGAGATTTTCGGGAGAGGCACTGAATTTCGGGAGTCTCCCGGAAAATTCGGGAGAGTTGGCAAGTATAGCACCGCCATCTTTGTCTAGCTACTGATGGTCCCTGACACAAGGCTGAAGCTTAGAGGTGACAGAGCTTTCGCCGTTGCTGCTCCCAAGCTCTAGAACGACCTACGTCTGAGTGTTAGACAAGCCTCCTCTCTTCCTGTTTTTAAATCTCTCTTAAAACATACTTTTATTCCATGGCTTTTAACACTGAGTGATGTCCATCCTGCAATGGCGCCCCATAATACACCTGCTGTGAACCTGTTTTTATGTTTTATTTATTCTATTTTATTTAGTTATTTTTTTATCATGTTCTGTTTGTGTTGTGTGGTGTTTGCTCGGTACTCGTATTATCTTTTAACCTGCCCATTGTACAGCACTTTGGCTACCCCTGTGGTAAATTTTAAATGTGCTTTATACATAAAGTTGATTTGATTTGATTTGATAGCTACTGCCACTGGTAAAGTTACTAAACATGTCAGACCTTAGTAAATCTAAAAGGCCTCGTTACGATTTTCAACTTATTCATGACAAAGCCAGGGACAAAATGAGGATTTGTATCGGGGATGCCTTTGAAAGATGGAGACGATTAAAGGCGCCAAACTTGCTATTTTCCTCCTTGATAGGTAAGCAAGGCATTTGTTTTTTCTTAGTACTTGTAATAAATGGAAATGGACATTTGGTATGTGAACTATATTGTCCAATACAGTCTATGATCTTGTCTAACAAAGCTAGTATGTTCATGCAACGAATGCTTAGCATGCTAGCTCGGTCAATGACACATCAACATACAGGCTAATGGGGGAAATATATGCCTGTTATCCTGTATGTCCATGTGTCATCCAACTGACAGGGCAACATATTTTCGACAAATAAAACCTATGTGGATATGGGTAGTGTCAGTGCCTATTTCCTTCTCAATATGCATTAGCACGGCTAATTGCGGTTTCTGGTACTGTATGTGCATCAGGGACATATGGGGTGGTATTGGCTTGGCACAATATAATGTATTACATGTAATGATGTTCTACTTTGTGTATTGACATGGTAGTAGGCTATGATTTATGCGTAATGTGGTTTGGCTCATAGAATTGCACTCTGCACTGAAAGATGGTGATTGATTGATTGAGTTTAGTTAATTTCGAAACATGAACACACTTGCACTATAATACATCACACACAATTTCATATCATTTCTCTTTACATCATGTCTGAAAAGGAGTAGGAAGAAGCAAAGCTTATTTAATCCTACCCCTTTCCCACTTCAGAGCGTTTACAAATACATACGTTTATTTACTGTCTTCTTTAGGTAACACAATGACATCAGTGAATGATTAAAGGGGAACATTATCACCAGACCTATGTAAGCGTCAATATATACCTTGATGTTGCAGAAAAAAGACCATATATTTTTTTAACCGATTTCCGAACTCTAAATGGGTGAATTTTGGCGAATTAAACGCCTTTCTAGTATTCGCTCTCGGAGCGATGACGCCATTTTCTCAAACACCGAGTCAAATCAGCTCTGTTATTTTCCGTTTTTTCGACTGGTTTCCGTACCTTGGAGACATCATGCTTCGTCGGTGTGTTGTCGGAGGGTGTAACAACACGAACAGGGACGGATTCAAGTTGCACCAGTGGCCCAAAGATGCGAAAGTGGACGTTTGTTCCGCACACTTTACCGACGAAAGCTATGCTACGACAGAGATGGCAAGAATGTGTGGATATCCTGCGACACTCAAAGCAGATGCATTTCCAACGATAAAGTCAAAGAAATCTGCCGCCAGACCCCCATTGAATCTGCCGGAGTGTGTGAGCAATTCAGGGACAAAGGACCTCGGTAGCACGGCAAGCAATGGCGGCAGTTTGTTCCCGCAGACGAGCGAGCTAAACCCCCTGGATGTCTTGGCTCACACCGTCCCTTATGCCACCGAAGATGATCAAGAGAAGAATATCGACCCTAGCTTCCCTGGCCTGCTGACATCAACTCCAAAACTGGACAGATCAGCTTTCAGGAAAAGAGAGCGGATGAGGGTATGTCTACAGAATATATTAATTGATGAAAATTGGGCTGTCTGCACTCTCAAAGTGCATGTTGTTGCCAAATGTATTTCATATGCTGTAAACCTAGTTCATAGTTGTTAGTTTCCTTTAATGCCAAACGAACACATACCAATCGTTGGTTAGAAGGCGATCGCCGAATTCGTCCTCGCTTTCTCCCGTGTCGCTCGCTGTCGTGTCGTTTTCGTCGGTTTCGCTTGCATACGGTTCAAACCGATATGGTTAAATAGCTTCAGTTTCTTCTTCAATTTCGTTTTCGCTACCTGCCTCCACACTACAACCATCCGTTTCAATACATGCGTAATCTGTTGAATCGCTTAAGCCGCTGAAATCCGAGTCTGAATCCGAGCTAATGTCGCTATAGCTTGCTGTTCTTTCCGCCATGTTTGTTTGTATTGGCATCACTATGTGACGTCACAGGAAAATGGACGGGTGTTTATAACGATGGTTAAAATCAGGCACTTTGAAGCTTTTTTTAGGGATATTGCGTGATGGGTAAAATTTTGAAAAAACTTTGAAAAATAAAATAAGCCACTGGGAACTGATTTGTAATGGTTTTAACCCTTCTGAAATTGTAATAATGTTCCCCTTTAACACAGCAGTTCTTGTAATACATAATTAAGTCAGTCATGATAAACATACTGAGATGAAGAACATCCCGTTTTCAATCATAATTCTTCTTCCTTGTACTTAGTAAGCACTATTAATTTGTACAACCTCTTAAACTGGATCATATCAGTACAATGTTTAACTTCTTTACTTAATCCATTCCATAGTTAAATTCCACATACTGATATGCGAAAACGTCTTAAATGTTGTATGTGCATACAAATGTTTGAAGTTAGTTTTTCCTCTAAAGTTGTATTTCTCCTCTTTAGTTGAGAAGAATTGTTGTACATTCTTGGCTAGCAGGTTGTAGTTTGCTTTGTACATCATTTTAGCTGTTTGCAATTTTACCAAATCATCGAACTTTAATATTTTTGACTCAATAAATAAAGTGTTTGTATGTTCTCTATATCCAACATTATGTTTTAGTCTAATTGATCTTTTTTGTAACACGGTTAACGCATGTAGCGCACATTTGTAGTTATTTCCCCATATTTCTGCACAATAACTCAGATATGGTAACACTAGCGAGCAGTAGAGAATATGAAGTGATTTTTGGCCCAGGACGTATTTTTGCTTTATTCATTATTGAAATATTTTTTGCCACCTTATGTTGTATGTTTTGTATATGACATTTCCAGTTCATTTTATCATCTATTAATACTCCCAAAAATCTGGTTTCTTTTACCCTTTCAATGTCTACGATGATGTCTATGATGCTCTCTCTCTCTGGTTACCAAATAGCATTATTTTAGTTTTACCTAGATTCAAAGATAGTCTGTTTTTGTCAAACCATTTTTTAAATTTTTATAATTTCTTCTGTTATTATTTGTATTATCTTCTGTGTGTTCTCTCCTGAACAGAAACAGTTGTGTCGTCTGCAAATAAAACTAACTTTAAGTCCTTTGTAACTTTACAAATGTCGTTTATATAAAGATTAAACAATCTTGGTCCCAGTATTGATCCCTGGGGTTCAATACTGACTTTGACTTACCATCAAAGTAGGCCTATGCGATATATAATATATATTATTATACAAAATATATTTCGATGGGGGTCTGTGCGGTCAAACTAGACATTTTTGCAGGGTAATGCCAACAATCTGTCCCAACTCCCGACGAAAATATTGCTGCGTAACTTTAAAATGTGGCATCATCGTCATCGGCGGTCACTCGAACGAGTATGACGATCCTCCTGGTAGGGGTGTATCCGTTTATGGAGGATGCCTGTGCGTGACTTTGTTTTACGTGTTTTACGACAGTCACCACACGATCCTTGACAGAATCGGGTCAGGGTCCAGTGGCATGGAGTCCAAGACAACTGGGGACCCTTTCCTGCTGCAGCCTTCTACCGCCATCACAGCCGTTGTGGTAGTTCTTAAATCTACCGTCTTCCGCCTGCTCCGCCGTTGGGGTCTTCACCGTATCCCTGGCTAGGGGGCAGTCAGGTACTAGGCCTTTGCCAAGGGCAACAGTAGTAAAGGGGTTAACCTCCTAGTGCAAGGGTGCTCACACCTTTTCTGCAGGCGAGCTACTTTTCAATTGATCAAGTCGTGGGGATCTACCTCATTCATATATATAATTTATATTTACTTATTTATGAAATATATGTTTTTGTTAACAAGTTAAAGGTGTTTAATGATAATGCAAGCATGTTTAACACATATAGTTAATATTGTTAATACATTAAAGGTGTTTAATGATAATACAAGTATGTTTAACACATATAGTTAATATTGTTAACAAGTTAAAGGTGGTTAAAAATAATACAAGCATGTTTAACACAAATAGTTAATATTGTTAACAACTTAAAGGTGGTTAAAGATAAAACAAGCATGTTAACACATATAGTTAATATTGTTAACAACTTAAAGGTGGTTAAAGATAATACAAGCATGTTTAACACATATAGTTAATATTGTTAACAAGTTAAAGGTGGTTAAAGATAATACAAACATGTTTAACACATATAGATTCCTTTCTTTCATGAAGACAAGAATATAAGTGGGTGTATTACCTGATAGTGATGACTTGCATTGATTGGAATCAGACAGTGGTGATGATATCGTCCGCATTTTCGAATGGAGGAGAAAAAAAGTCCTCCTTTCTGTCCAATACCACATGAAAGTGGTTGGTTTTTGGCATCTTATTTGTCCAGCTTCCGTACTCCTTTGTATACACTTTACAAGAAATACATTGTCGGCAAACTCCGTAGCTTGCTAGCTTGTGCACGCCAGCTTTCTGAGACTCTTATTTTGGTAGCGCAGGCAGGATGAAGCAGAGCTTTTATTGAGCAACTGTGCAGTCGGTCTTTGGAGTTTTGACGACAGGTACGGCGCCAGAGTCTGTTGAAATAAAGTGTTTCTCGCCTTCCAGTCGGTAATTTTAATGAGCTGGCAGCAGCCAGCGTCATCTCAGAAGACCCTTGAGTGCCGTGAATGTCAATCAAGTGACGAAAGTGACGTCATAGTGAAGATTTATGATCGCTCATTTTTAGGACTATTTTTTTAATGTCTGGCTGGTGATCGACTGACACACCCTCCGAGATCGACCGGTAGATCGCGATCGACGTAATGAGCACCCCTGTCCTAGTGCACCAAGACCACTGCCGGATGCACTTTAACGTCATGCCCAGGACAAAATGTGGCATAATTACTTGGTAAACCATGTTGCAAGAAGCATAAACAAGAGAAACCTACAGCGTAGGACTCGTCGATTGCCATTTGAAGTTCCTTGGAGTAGGATTCGGATTCGGCTGCGTATCTGTCAACCTCAGTCATGGAGAGTGGGTTGGGACTACAGAATTTTGACCCTGATTGCAATACCATTTCTGGCCGGATCACTACATATGGCACCTTTAAGGTTCCAACGAGATCTGTAACGAGTCATGCTGTTTTTTTTGTAGTAATGCAACTCCAAGTCTTGGCGATTTTGTCTGTCATTTAAAATAATTTTACTATTCCACGACTTAAAGTTGTGTTTTTTTTCCTCTCCTTTTTGGTTCACTGGTAGACATTCCATTCACATCCCTTCCATCATCACACCTCTCTATTTCTTTCTCCTTCTTTATAAAAATGCATTTTTCATCTTCTGGCTGGCGTCTGTGGTGACAGATGGGAGTCACAGCGGCATCATTCAGGTAAAGATGACTTGGAATGACAGGTCTATGGAGAACACAGTAGTGAGGAGCAGCTCTCTACTGACTCACACTCATACCACATTGCGAGCTGGGGTTTTTAATAATATGATCTGTTACAACAAAAGTGAGTACACCCTCACATTTAAAGGGGAACATTATCACAATTTCAGAATTGTTAAAACCATTAAAAATCAGTTCCCAGTGGCTTATTATATTTTTCGAAGTTTTTTTTCAAAATTTTACCCATCACACAATATCCCTAAAAAAAAAAGCTTCAAAGTGCCTGATTTTAACCACCCGTCCATTTTCCTGTGACGTCACATAGTGATGCCAACACAAACAAACATGGGAAAGAACAGCAAGCTATAGCGACATTAGCTCGGATTCAGACTCGGATTTCAGCGGTTTAAGCGATTCAACAGATTACGCATGTATTGAAACGGATGGTTGTAGTGTGGAGGCAGGTAGCGAAAACGAAATTGAAGAAGAAACTGAAGCTATTGAGCCATATCGGTTTGAACCGTATGCAAGCGAAACCGACGAAAACGACACGACAGCCAGCGACACGGGAGAAAGCGAGGACGAATTCGGCGATCGCCTTCTAACCAACGATTGGTATGTGTTTGTTTGGCATTAAAGGAAACTAACAACTATGAACTAGGTTTACAGCATATGAAATACATTTGGCAACAACATACACTTTGAGAGTGCAGACAGCCCAATTTTCATCAATTAATATATTCTGTAGACATACCCTCATCCGCTCTCTTTTCCTGAAAGCTGATCTGTCCGGTTTTGGAGTTGATGTCAGCAGGCTAGGGAAGCTAGGGTCGATAGGGGGTTTAGCTCGCTCGTCTGCGGGAACAAACTGCCGCCATTGCTTGCCGTACTACCGAGGTCCTTTGTCCCTGAATTGCTCACACACTCCGGCAGATTCAATGGGGGTCTGGCGGCAGATTTCTTTGACTTTATCGTTGGAAATGCATCTGCTTTGAGTGTCGCAGGATATCCACACATTCTTGCCATCTCTGTCGTAGCATAGCTTTCGTCGGTAAAGTGTGCGGAACAAACGTCCAATTTCTTGCCACTTTTGCATCTTTGGGCCACTGGTGCAACTTGAATCCGTCCCTGTTCGTGTTGTTACACCCTCCGACAACACACCGACGAGGCATGCTGTCTCCAAGGTACGGAAAACAGTCGAAAAAACGGAAAATAACAGAGCTATTTTGACTCTGTGTTTGAGAAAATGGCGGATTGCTTCCCGATGTGACGCCACGTTGTGACGTCATCGCTCCGAGAGCGAATATTAGAAAGGCGTTTAATTCGCCAAAATTCACCCATTTAGAGTTGGGAAATCGGTTAAAAAAATATATGGTCTTTTTTCTGCAACATCAAGGTATATATTGACGCTTACATAGGTCTGGTGATAATGTTCCCCTTTAATCAATTACGGTATTTTCTGGACTCTGTGGGTGCGGTATATAAGCCGCACCCACATTTTTAGAATTGTTTTTATATTTTTCCATATATTATGTATGTCCGTGTGTGTGTATATATGTTTGTATGTACATTATATTTCTCTCCCAGTATGTGGGGGAGGCCAAAATACAGCCCCAGCCACCCAGAGAGCCCAACTCAAAACAGAAGGCACAGTTCCCAGGGAACAAGGGACCAGGCACCACACAGGCAGGCCGGCCAGCGACAGGGTCCCCAGGACCGGGCGTATCGTGCCACCGGGCTGGCTAGAGGCAGGCCATAGACAGTCTCGGCCAGCCGAGGACAAGGCACAGGAGAGGCAGGAGACAATCAGTCCCCAAGCAGGAAATAGACCCCACCCCACTCTGGCAGATAGACAGGACGACCCGCCCTGAGGGGTCCAGAGACTTCTTGCAACCGGACATGATGACCGCCCCGCCCGACAAGCAACCTGGCCCAGGAGAGCACAGCGAAGCCAGCCCCGGGCCCCCCCACTCAAGTCGGCTGCAGCAGGACCGCTCAGTACAGGGCCATGGGAACCACTAGCCCCAACCCTGCAGGGACCCCAATGATGGAGATGGGAAATCCAGTAAGTACCCTGGCAGAGCGTCCCCCTGAAGTAAAAATATGTATTAAAAAAAAGGAAATCACAGACACGCAGACACACACAAGGCTATTACCCCAGCAGCTGGCTGCAACGCAAAATTGTAACATGCCACTTGGCACATCGAGGAGCCACGACATACCGTGCGCGGGATCTGGACCCAGCAGACCCCAACCGAGCAGGGCACCTGGAAGGAGTGGGCGGCGGGACCCAGAGCCCCAAGACACGCAGCCGGTCTGCGGCAGCCTAGGACGCCGACCTCTGCAGGGCAAGCAGGCTCTGAGGGCGACATCAGGCCCCAACGCCCCCCAAAAAAAGATAACATGGAAAAAAGTACTAATTATAGTAATGATAGTAATTATATACATATATAAATATACACATACATACATACATACAGTACATAAGCTAGCGGGGGCAGCCATCCATCCCCAGAATCCACCGTCCACCGACTTGATACTTTCTAAAATACTTCTCTGCCTTGGAGACTTTGTATATGTAAGTAATATGCAACCTTTTTTTTGTAAAGTGTCTTTGAGTCTTGATGACAAGCGCTATATAAAACCAATGAATTATTATTATTTACCATAATCATTTGACACTGGTTTATATCGACACATGTCCTTGTGGAAGTCTCTCTCCCTAGTGGGTTCTCCTGACGCTGACAAAGCTTCACGCTAGTCCGGATGTCTGGCGTTCACAATGTCCTTTATTGGCAGCGCACACACGCTATGATAGCACACAACTTTTCAGACTTGCTCCGTGACTTTTCAGTCTTTCTGGTCGTCTTCTTTTCGGACTCCCGTGCGCGTGTGTCTGTCCATTAGCAACTCCAACCTCCCTCCGTGTGTCTCGGTCCGGCTGCTGCTAATAAGCATGGCAGGTGATTGGATGATCAGCCCCAGCTGGGTAATCCAATCACCTGCCAGCTGTGCCCGCAGACCACGACCCACTCCACAGTCGTGTTTTAGACTCCACAATGTCTGTGTTCATTTTGGTGTTTTCTTCAATGAACCGTAGCTCTCTGCTGGCGGGTAGCAATCACGCAGCCCCTTGACTGTAGCCAAGACACAATTGTTGTAGCTATTTCGACAACAATGGCTGTGTGTTCACTGACATTTCTATACTGCTTTGAAAGCTGTACACTGACTACTCCAAGTATATTTAGGTCTATGTTCTATATTATTGTGTCTTTATCCTTCATGACTATCTTGGACTCTTGTTTATTATCATTGCCTTACTTTCTGTAACATTTCCTGTCCTGCACTCTAATTTTCCTGCTTGCCTCCACTCAATCTCTGATGTGAGCACTGCGTCACTTACCTTTCCCTGATTGGCAATCAGGACACATCTGTCCCTGGTTGCTAATCAAGAAGCCTCTTAAGTCAGCTTTGTCTGTAGGTCAGGACTGGATAATTGTTTTGTGCCATAGTATTTAGCCTCTCTGTGATGCGTAGCTTTCCCTTTGCTAACTGTTTTTTTGCATTGGTGGGCCGTCAGGGCTAGCAAGGCCTTCTCTGCTGGCGTAACATAAATGATGATCATAAATTGATTGATTGTACAGATATGGTGTTGTTTCTGCTGGGCAAGTATGCCTGACGTGCCTCCTACAGCGCCTTGAGTCAGCTGCAGGGTCATCAGCCGGGGACCACCGCTCATTGGAGTTTCGCTCTCTTTAACCCCGGAACGCCTCCTGGTGGCGGAGCGGTGGCAGGAACGTCTCCCTGCCACCCCCTGCAGCTGACCCATCTTATTGCCTCGACCCCCAGTACTTATCCCTCCTCCTCAGCCACAACCAGAAGCTTCCCTTTTCTGCTTCCTCAGCAAGGGCCTTAGCTTCCCTTTGGAGCTTAGCCCCAGTCGTTCCCACATCTCGGAGCAGCCTTATAGTTGATGTGCCGACGAAGCCCCGATAGCCTACTTCCACAGGGTAGATGGTAGTGGACCAGCCTGCCTCTCTGCACTCAGCAGACAGATCTGCATACTTGGCTGCTTTGTGCTCGTATGCTGCCTGGATTCCCTCCTCCCAGGGGATGGTGAGCTCGATCAGTATGGCAGACTTGGTGACAGCAGACCATAGCACGATGTCTGGGCGGAGTGAAGTGGTGGTGATTTCACGGGGGAACTGGAGCTGTTTGCCGATGTCAGCCCTCATACTCCAGTCCCTTGCCAGAGAGAGGAAACTGCGGGGGCCTCGTCGGCTGGTGTGTCTTTTGCCTTCCCCTGGCCTCACAAACATGACAGGAAGTTGCTTGGCTATGGGCTGGCTGTTGGCCTCTTGTCTACTGCTCTCCAGGACTTCAGCCAGTTTCCTCAGGACTTGATCATGCCGCCATCTGTAGCGACCCTGTGTCAGCGCGATCTTACAAGTTAATTACAATTTTTAAATACTTTCCCTTAGCCAATCAGAATTCACCGAGCTTGTTGCCAGCACTGTATGAAATCTGCCGGAGGCTTTGTGACTCAACAATGCGGCGGTCTGTGCAGTGGAGGCGAACGGGGGGGACATACAGTTGATAGACCGTTGCAATGGCCAATCACATCACATGTCGTTGACAGTAGGCCTTCTAGGTTGCTTCATGTTGAATTGCTGAACATGCAAATATCGCCTCCTGTGATTGGATACTAATTTGTGACTCACAAGTGAGTATCCAATCACAAGTTGTGAGTTGTGAAAGCGGGAAGTGCTATGCAAATCAACACTTGGCTAGCAAAGAAATCCGATATCTATTTGCTTTTTTAGTACGACAAATGCACACGTCATAGTCACCTCCAGTGTTGCTTTGTGTGCAAGTTCTTAAATTTAACTTATCTGAACAATATCCAGTGTTGTGGTATTTCAATTAACTGGAATCCAGTGTGCTGTGGGGCCCTATTGTAGTGAATCACACCTGAGCCATCATAAATTAATCAAATCTTTAATGGACATGTGAAAGTAAACAATGTGATAAAGAACATTTTACATCAATCAATCTAGGGATCTGGATATCTGGTCAGGACTCTCCTCACTCTTTTGCCTTCACCTTCACATTGTCCATTCCTTTTTGGTGACTTTATATACTCTGGACCTAGACGTTGAGTCCTTGACATACATGGCGGACATGAACTGATACAGTCTGCTTTGCCAGTCCAAATGTATTCGATGTTTTCCGTAGTCTTCCCTCTCCTTCAAAAAATGGACAAAGTTTTTCGGTAAGTAGAATCACAGCTGACCTGGACATTCGAAAGTTCTCTTACCGTCTGAAAAGTGTTGTATCCCAAATAGCTGCAATCGCTTTTCCTTAAGGTATTCATGTGTGATTTCCACAAGCGTCTGTACAGACGGAAGGAGAAACACGGGCATGTCTGGATGACTCGCCTCCATATTTACCAGTGGTTAGCTCTGAGTTACGAAACCGCTTTATTATTTCTGACGTCGCTTCCTGTGTGGGGCGCGGTCTTTCTGGCGTCACTTCCTCTCCGAACTCAGTTTGTAAACGATCAATGAGTCCATAAAAAGCTAAGAACCGGAGATTCAAGAAATTATCCAAGGAGGGGAACCTTAAACGATGATTTAGTGTGGCCGAAACGGGGCTTAGGCTAAATAATTATTGGTTTAATGAGTTATCCGGCTTAACGTAGACAGAGTCTAAGGCCTAGGTGTGAAATGCACGGCCCACCCCCGTTTTTTTGTAAGTCTTTTCCACCTGCCAGTGGTCAACTCCTGGACCACATTGGTGCTCCCTGGGTCATACTTGCCAACACTCCCGGATTTTCCGGGAGACTCCCGAAATTCAGCGCCTCTCCCGAAAACCTCCCGGGACAAAATTTCTCCCGAAAATCTCCCGAAATTCAGGCGGAGCTGGAGGCCACGCCCCCTCCAGCTCCATGCGGACCCGAGTCCGCTTTCCCACATTATAAACAGCGTGCCTGCCCAATCACGTTATGAATGTAGAATGATCGAGGGCGAGTTCTTGGTTTCTTGTGCGGGTTTATTGTTAGGCAGTTTCATTAACGTCCTCCCAGCGCGGCAACAACACACAACAACAGCAGTCACGTTTTAAAGTTAAAAAGTTAAGTTAAAGTTAAAGTTAAAGTAAAGTTAAGTTAAAGTACCAATGATTGTCACACACACACTAGGTGTGGCGAAATTATTCTCTGCATTTGACCCATCACCCTTGATCACGTCTACCGTAAAGCAGTTCGTCTGCAGTAAACAGCAATGTTGTGACACTCTTAAACTGGACGATACTGCCATCTAGTGCATTTGATGAAAGCACTTTTGTGCGTGCCACACAGCAATGCATCATCAGAGAGGGTGTTCAGCATGGTTAGAAAAATAGTGACAGAGAATAGAACAAGGATGGACAATTCAACCCTTAACTCAGCAATGAGTAGATGAGTGTTATGTGTGTTTATATGTGTAAATAAATGAACACTAAAATTCAAGTATTTCTTTTATATATATATATATATATATATATATATATATATATATATATATATATATATGTATGTGTGGGAAAAAAAATCACAAGACTATTTCATCTCTACAGGCCTGTTTCATGAGGGGGGGGGTTCCCTCAATCATCAGGAGATTTCTGATGATATCATCTCCTGATGATTGAGGGAACACCCCCCTCATGAAACAGGCCTGTAGAGATGAAATAGTCTTGTGATTTTTTTCCCCCCACACATACATATATTGCGCTCTACTACGGTATCGAGCACTATTTTTTGGATAACCTTATTAAGACATATATATATATATATATATATATATAATAAAATAAATATATATAGCTAGAATTCACTGAAAGTCAAGTATTTCTTATATATATATATATATATATATATATATATGAAATATATCGGAGGTCTCAAGGTTGGCAAGTATGCCCTGGGTTGTACTTTTTAAATTTGACTTTACCTGCACTTTGTCTTCCACCTCGGCACCTTGGGCTCAACCGTGAGCGTATTGTCCCCTGACAAGCTATTGTTAAAATGCTTGCAGAAATGCGAAGGGTGTACTAACTCCTTTTCAGGTACTGCATTTCTTTTACATAGGACATAAAAATGACAAATGTCCAAAGTACGAATGCTGTCGAGCATTGAGAGTATTGGTCAGTGGGGTACGGTATTGGTCAGTGGGGTACAGTATTGGCCTGTTGGGTACAGTAGAGCTGCAGACAGGATGTCCTGGCATCACTCTGCTCTGAGTTGAACATACAGAAATAAATCCAGACAACTATAATATCCTTCTCTCAACTGTACTGTATGTGTAGATTCAAACCGGTAAAATGCGAGGATGGATACTTGATAACAGATACAAGTTATACGATAAGATTGCGTATTCACGGCATGATTCTGCATCCATTCTTCCATCCATCCAACCATGGCTACAAATAACTTGTTTCTTATCGCCTTGTTGAAGCCATCGTCTGCAGTTGTGCACCAATCCGCCTTCACATATACGCGTCACAATAAGAACTCATCTGTCTAAGGGAAGGAGCGGGACTGACGCCTGGTGGAGATAGTTGACGCATCGCTTACGGAATACAAAACGGCAAATGCAATAGAGGGATATTGTTGTGAGGAAATAGCAAGAAAAAAAAAAAAGAGATGGAGAACCAGCGGGATTGAAAAAAGAAGATGCCGGCAGCAAAAATAAGACTGCTGAAAAACGGCAATCATACATTTTGCTTAACAGGCTATCTTAAAGCCCTTTTTTGACGGTCTCACTGTGAAAACATGTCGTCCTAAGGACTGTCTTTTTACATGCAAATGAACTTCTACATGCCTCAACCCCTCCATGACTATGGCTATGTCTACACCAGTGGTTCTTAACCTTGTTGAAAGTACCGAACCCCAGCAGTTTCATATGCGCATTCACCGAACCCTTCTTTAGTGAAAAATAAAATGTTGTTTTTTTTCAAATTCAAGACAAAGTTATATGTTTTTGGTGACACTTTAGTATGGGGAACATATTCTAAGTAAAAAGGACTTAATTTAGAGTTTTTTGGACACTAAGGGAACATATTTTAAGTAACAAAGACTTAATTTACAGTTATTTGGTTAGGGTTAGGGTTAGGGTTAGGGCCAGGGTTAGAGGGTTAGGGTTATAATAAGGCCATGCCGAATAAAGCATTAATAAGTCATACTTGCCAACCTTGAGACCTCCGATTTCGGGAGGTGGGGGGTGGGGGTGTGGTCGGGGGTGGGGCAGGGCGTGGTTGGGGGCGTGGTTAAGAGGGGAGGAGTATATTGACAACTAGAATTCACCAAGTCAAGAATTTCATATATATATATATATATATATATATATATATATATATATATATATATATATATATATATATATATATATATATATATATATATATATATATCCTGAAAATATGCAAACAAAACTGTGTTTAGATAATTGATACTTCAAACTTGCATAAACAAATATTAAGGAATATAACATAACTTGGTTTCTGAGAGCTTCAAAATATAATGAATAAAATGCTAAAGTTGTTGATAAACAAGCAATTATTTTAATAATTAAATATGGTCATTTTAAATGAATTATTATGATAATTTAAAATGAATTATTTCAAATATGTTTATTTTAATGTATAATTCTATGGCTGGATGTAATAAGGAGTCAGAAAAAATACAAATAAAAATACAATAAATGTTGATGTTTTTAGCAAAATATAGTAAAATTTTTTTTTTTTTTTTTTTTTTTTTAAATTAATAAATATATTTATTTTTAGGTAAGATAAACATAATAATACAATTTATCTCGAGGCTCTGCGATGAGGTGGCGACTTGTCCAGGGTGTACACCGCCTTCCGCCCGATTGTAGCTGAGATAGGCTCCAGCGCCCCCCGCGACCCCAAAGGGAATAAGCGGTAGAAAATGGATGGATGGATGGATATCTCTAGGCTGGATGATTTATTTTTTGTCACCCTGTTGTCCTCCCGTCGTGAAAAAAGGCTGTCCTCACTCAGGTCCGCATGGAGCTGGAGGGGGCGTGGCCTCCAGCTCCGGCTGAAAATCGGGAGATTTTCGGGAGAATATTTGTCCCGGGAGGTTTTCGGGAGAGGCGCTGAATTTTGGGAGTCTCCCGGAAAATTCGGGAGGGTTGGCAAGTATGACTTAACAATGACTAGTTAAGAGCCAATATGTTACTAATTTGCATGTTAATAAGCAACTAATTAATGGTGAATATGTTCCCCATACTAAAGTGTTACCATGTTTTTTTACTGGTGCACAAAATGAACCGTGCATGAACATCACCTTGTTCAAAGAACAAAACCAACACAGTGCATAAACTCACAACAAATTACACACCTGCAAATCAGTCAGCTGTTGCCGTATCCGTAATACGCCGATAGGGAGAAGTTTTTATTTACACAATGAGTCGGGTGTGTTTTGACCTCCGCCGAACCCCTGAGGCCGACTCACCGAACCCCTAGGGTTCGATCGAACCCAGCTTAAGAACCACTGGTCTACACTAAGCCGGATAAGCCCTTAAACGAATAATTATTTAGCCTAAGTCCTGTGTCAGCCACACTAAACCATTGTTTAAGGTTCCCCTTTGGATAATTTTTTTACACGGGTAAGTGCGCCGTGTATTTCTTGAATCTTCGGCACTTAGCTTTGTATGGACTCATTGATCGTTTACAAACTGAGTTCGGAGAAGTCAAAAAGACCGCGCCCCACACAGGAAGTGACGTCAGAAAGAACGCGCCACATAATAACCGGAGCTAGCCACTGGAAATATGGAGGCGAGTCATCCAGACATGCCCGTGTTCCTCATTCTTCTACATGTACAGACGCTTGTGGAAATCACACATGAATACCTTAAGATAAGAAAACGGGCGATTGCAGCTATTTGGGATACAACACTTCTCAGACGGCAAGAGAACTTGAGCTTATTTAATCCTACCCCTTTTCATACCATAGCAATTTTACAAAATGTCTTTTGTATTCGCGATCGTGTTGTTTTTGGCTGTTTGACTCTGCCGATCAAAGCTGTTTGAATACATGTAGCGCTGGATTTGACCAGGAGAGGGTGATAAAGGCACACCTTAGGCGTAATTGGGTTAAACCACATGTGTGCAATGTTTGCTGTGTGTATCAACACTAAACCTTCTATTTCATTTATGTAACATAAACAACAGACGTTATACTTTTGGTATGTTTCTACTTTCAGTCTTACAAGCCTAAATAGAGGAAGACGTATGAAGAAATAAAATTGAGGAAAAAAAAATAATTAAAAAGAAGGAACATCAATCATCAACAAAATTTAGCTTCTTTTTCTTCAGGGGTTGGAATTGGGGGTTAAATCACCAAAATGATTTCCGAGCGTGGCCGCCACTGCTGCTCACTGCTCCCATCACCTCCCAGGGGGTGGAACAAGGGGATGGGTCAAATGCAGAAAGTAATGTCAGCACACCTATTGTGCATGTGACTAACAGCTGTACTTCAACTTTAACTTCATGCTGTTAACTATCTGTCGAGCCGCACACGCTGGAGACGAGTAGCGGGGGCAGAATAATAAATTAATCGACAGTGCAGTGTGAAAACTAATGTTACTTTGTATGTAAATAAACACACTCTCAAAGGAATATAACCTGTGGAGGCACTTTCTAAAGAAACATTGTGATCTCCGGCCCCTGAGACCTTGGGCTCTTCACTGTCAATCAATCAATGTTTATTTATATAGGCCTAAATCACAAGTGTCTCAAAGGGCTGCACAAGCCGCAACGACATCCTCGGTTCAGAGCCCACATAAGGGCAAGTAAAAACTCACAACCCAGTGGGACGTCGATGTGAATGACTATGAGAAACCTTGGAGAGGACCGCAGATGTGGGTGACCATCCCCCCTCTAGGGGAGACCGGATGCAATGGACAACGTGTGGGTCCGACATAATATTGTGAAAGTCCAGTCCATAGTGGATCTAACATAATAGTGAGAGTCCAGTCCATAGTGGGGCCAGCAGGAGACCATCCCGAGCGGGGACGGGTCAGCAGCGCAGAGATGTCCCCAACCGATGCACAGGGGAGCGGTCCACCCCGGATCCCGACTCTGGACAGCCAGCACTTCATCCATGGCCCCATGTGTGCCCCCTCCACAAGGGAGAGGGGGGAAGAGGAGAAAAGAAAAGAAACGGCAGATCAACTGGTCTTAAAAGGGGGTCTATTTAAAGGCTAGAGTATACAAATGAGTTTTAAGATGGGACTTAAATGCTTCTACTGAGGTAGCATCTCTAACTGTTACCGGGAGGGCATTCCATAGTACTGGAGCCCGAATAGAAAACGCTCTATAGCCCGCAGACTTCTTTTTGGGCTCTGGGAATCACTAAAAAGCCGGAGTTCTTTGTGTGCAATGTTTGCTGTGTGTATTAACACTAAACCTTCTATTTTATTCCTGTAACATACACAACGGATGTTATACTTTTGGTATGTTTCTACTTTCAGTCTTACAAGCCTAAATAGAGGAAGACGTATGGAGAAATAAAACTGAGGAAAAAAATAATAATTCAAAAGGGGGAACACGAGGTTTCCATGAGAGCACAAGAGATTTTATCTACTACAATGACGTCCACTTGTTCTCACTGGAAACCTTCTCTTGGTCCCGCCTCTCTGCGTCAGGCACCGCCCCCCTCACCACGTTCCGCCTGTCAGATGACCGCCATGCCTGATGGTTCAGGTGTCATGATCTATGGAGGATACTCTAAAGTGGTGTGTGTCGATTTGTTTATTTTTGGGAGGGATGTCCTCATACGACTCATTCACTTCCGAACTTCCGATACGATACCGATATTGGAGTCTTGAGCATTGGCCAATATCAATATTAAATCTGATACGATATCAGCAGGAATCCAAGTACATAACTTTATTATTTTGAGTGTGGAATGTTAGAAAAGGTTTTGTCATGTAAAACGTACTCAGAGAACAATGGTAGGTTTGAAAACACCAACCTTATAACAGATTTACGCTTTTGAAGCAGAGTGTTAATTTGTGTTTTGGCGACACCTAGTGGTGACAATGTTTCATTAAGTTTAGCTCATGATAGTAAATTGTATGATGCGGACATGATTGTTACTGGATACTTACTAATACAATTCTGCCTTGGAGACTTTATATGTAATTTACAACTCTAATTATTTAAAACTTGTTTATATTGACAAACGTCAAGTTTTGGACTGCATTATTGTTGGGACGGCGTGGCGAAGTTGGTAGAGTGGCCGTGCCAGCAATCGGAGGGTTGCTGGTTACTGGGGTTCAATCCCCACCTTCTACCATCCTAATCAGGTTCGTTGTGTCCTTGGGCAAGACACTTCACCCCTCGCTTCTGATGGCTGCTGGTTAGCGCCTTGCATGGCAGCTCCCGCCATCAGTATGGGTGAATGGGTGAATGTGGTAATACTGTCAAAGCGCTTTGAGTACCTTGAAGGTAGAAAAGCGCTATACAAGTATAACCCATTTATCATTTATTTATTTAACATCAATCGTCAACAAAACTTAGCTTCTGTTTCTTCATGCTGTTAACTATCTGTCCAGCTGCACACGCTGGACCCGAGTAGCGAGGGCAGAATAATGAATTTATTGACTGATGTTACTTTTTATACAAGTAAACACACTCTCAAAGGAATAAAACCTGTGGAGGCACTTTCTAAAGAAACATTTTGATCTCCGGTCCCTGAGGCTCTTGAAACCGCGGCCCTCCTCATTACGTAGTTGAATAGCCCTGCTTTAGTCCCATCAAAAAAATTGCGAATGCTAAGCAAACTGCAAAAGTCCTTTTGTTTTTTGGGGGGTGGGTACTGAACCACAAGTGTGAAGCAGCCTAAATTGTTGAGTGTAATAAACAAAAAGCCAACACAAACACTCTTACAGTAGTTTATAATGATAGTGGTTCACATTTGCCTGCGACAGCCTAATGGGATTTTTCTTCCCTCCGATGCACAATGGCAAACTGCTGCTTTAATTACTAGTCTTTACTCCAAATGTGCTGATTTTCGCACTCCCTCATTATGGGCACCGTCTTCTCTCGACTAACGGAATAGGAGATGAAGCCTCAGCTTCTTTATGGTGACTGCACGAGTCTGTCTTGGAAATTGGGGGAAGGAGAACGTTTTGTTCCTTAATTAGCAGCAGTGGATCGCTCGTTACCCATAAAGCCGTGTACTCCCATGTAGCAGTATTACTCTTCCTAGGGTGCCTGATAAGATCGGTTTTGTTTGCTTTATTGTTGTTTGTCCACTTATGACAACAAGTCCTACCTCTCTAGCGCCTCGTGTTGTACTGCAGTCAATGACTGTACAACAACATCACAGGTAAAATATAATATACAATGGCATAGTGCAGGGGTCGGCAACCCGCGGCTCCGGAGCCGCATGCGGCTCTTTGATCACTCTGATGCGGCTCAGCTGCATACTTGCCGACCCCCGATTTTCCCGGGAGACTTCCAGATTTCAGTGCCTTTCGCAGAAAACTCCCGGGATTAATATTCTCCGATTTTCACCCTTACAATAATAAAAAGGGCGTGCCATGATGGTACAGCATTTGGCGCCCTCTGCAATCTGTATAAACAGTGTGCCAGCCCAGCCTCTTGTTATATTCATCTTCTGCTTGCTCAACAGCCCCACAGGTTACACTGACGGTGGCGGTATAAAATAACTTTAACATTCTTACTAATAATGCGCCACACTTTGAACCAAAACCAAACAAGAATGACAAACACATTTCGGGAGAACATGTGCACCTTAACACAACATAAACACAACAGAACAAATACCCAGAATCCCATGCAGCCCTGACTCTTCCGGGCTACATTATACACCCCTGCTACCACCAAACCCCGCCCCCACCCCAACCCTGCTCCCTCACACATCAACCCCCCCCTGTGCGTCGGTTGAGGTGGACGGGGTTTGGTAACAGGGGGTGTATAATGTAGCCCGGAAGAGTTAGGGCTGCATGGGATTCTGGGTATTTGTTCTGTTGTGTTTATGTTGTGTTACGGTGCAGATGTTCTCCTGAAATGTGTTTGTCATTCTTGTTTGGTGTGGGTTCACAGTGTGGCGCATTATTAGTAAGAGTGTTAAAGTTTTTTATACCGCCACCGTCAGTGTAACCTGTGTGGTTGTTGACCAAGTATGCGTTGCTGTCACTTACGTGAGCAAGCAGAAGCCCCATACTACGTGTAGCTGAGACGGCACGCTGGTTGTTGTGGGCGTTAAATGCTGTATCATCACGGCACGTTCGAGAGAATAGTTGCCTTGAAATTGGTGGTCTATCGGAAAAATCGGGAAGGTTGTCAAGTATGACGCTGTCAAGCGCCATTCATATAAAACTCGCGGGCAGCACTAACATTCAATTTTCATATTAAGGTGTGGGCCGCGTGTCTGAGACCCTTGGTTTATACATAGCACAAAGCAAAAAAAAAACTTTGTATGCAGTGTTATTTCATTTTAAATTTCAAAAGATTTTTGTGGCTCTCATTGTTTTCTTTATTTTGTGAAACTGGTCAAAATGGCTCTTTGACTGGTAAAGGTTTCCGACCCCTGGCATAGTGGAACCTCCGTTCTGGAACACTGGGCAGCTGTTTTTATAGAAATATTCAGTTTCACGATTATTAGGATTACCTGACATGCAGGCATACTTGCCAACCCTGCTGAATTTTCCGGGAGACTCCCGAATTTCAGTGCCTCTCCCGAAAATCTCCCGGGACAACCATTCTCCCGAATTTCTCCCGATTTCCAGCCGGACTTAAGGCACGCCCCCTCCAGGTCCGTGCGGACCTGAGTGAGGACAGCCTGTCGTCACGTCCGCTTTTCCTTCATGTAAACAGCGTGCCGGCCCAGTCCCGTTATAACATCTACGGCTTTTGGAGAGTGCACAACTGCACTGTCATGTCTGTGATCATGTTTTTGTTTGGCCATGTTCTGTTGGTTTTTGGACACTTAGTTTCTGCTTTTTCACTCCCTTGTTTTGTCACCATGACGACCGATTAGTTGCACCTGTTTTCACGTTCGGACTCACACACCTGTCATTAATCATGTTCAAGACTATTTAAGCCGATAGTTGTCAGGAAGTCAGCCTGGCGACATTGACTTCTGCTACTCATGTTACCCATGCTACCATAGTTCCATGCCAAGTGAGTTTTGTCTATATTCTTGTCACAGTAAGTGTTTATTTGTTTCATGTTCATAGTTTTTTGCCTAAGTGCTAGTTTTTGTTTCATTAGTCAAGTTTGTTCTCCGTCTTTGTGCGCACCTTTAGTTTTGTACCTTTTGTTAGTGTTAAAATAAAATCATGTCTTTACCTGCACGTCTTGTCCACTCCAACCTTCCTTGCAACTCGGGAAAACGAACATCCCATAGACCACGTCTTGACATGCACACGCAACAAGAAGGAGACGAAGCAGAAGAACGAAGAAGAGGCAGTCATGGCGACGACGAGTGACAGAGAATAGAACGAGGATGCACAATTCAACCCTAAACTCACTCCTTTCCTGCAAATTAAATTGCACAGATGCTGCCCATACCTATGCTCCTTCAAAGGCTGTGCTACTGGCTGCAAAGCATTGCACTTTCAAATACAACAATGAGTAGAGGACTGTTATGTGTATGTATATATGTAAATAAATGAACACTGAAATTCAGGTATTTATTTTATTATATATATATATATATATATATATATATATATATATATATATATATATATATATATATATATATATATATATATATATCTATATATATATATATATCTATATATATATGTATATATATATATATATATAAAATAAAATATATATATAGATGTATATATAATAAATTATATATATATATATATATATATATATATATATATATATATATATATATATATATATATATATATATATTAATATATATATATTAGAGATGTCCGATAATATCGGCCGATAAATGCTTTAAAAAATGTAATATCGGAAATGATCGGTATTGTTTTTTTAAATTATTGGTATTGTTTTTTTATTTTTAATTAAATCAACATAAAAAACACAAGATATACTTACAATTAGTGCGTGCACCAACCCAAAAAACCTCCCTCCCCCATTTACACTCATTCACACTCATTCACACAAAAGGGTTGTTTCTTTCTGTTATTAATATTCTGGTTCCTACATTATATATCAATATATATCAATACAGTCTGCAAGGGATACAGTCCGTAAGCACACATGATTGTGCGTGCTGCTGGTCCACTAATATTACTAACCTTTAACAGTTAATTTTACTCATTTTCATTAACTACTAGTTTCTATGTAACTGTTTTTATATTGTTTTACTTTCTTTTTTATTAAAACAAATGTTTTTAATTTATTTATCTTATTTTATTTAATTTTTTTTTTAAAAAGGACCTTATCTTTACCATACCTGGTTGTCCAAATTAGGCATAGTAATGTGTTAATTCCACGACTGTATATATCGGTATCGGTTGATATCAGTATCGGTAATTAAGAGTTGGACAATATCGGAATATCGGATATCGGCAAAAAAGCCATTATCGGACATCTCTAATATATATATATATATAGCTAGAATTCACTGAAAGTCAAGTATTTATTTTATTAATATATATATATATATATATATATATATATATATATATATATATATATATATATATATATATATATATATATATATATATATATAATAAATAAATACTTGAGTTTCAGTGAATTCCAGCTATAAAAATTCGGAGGTCTCAAGGTTGGCAAGTGTGCATGCAGGCGTAACAAAATAGTAAAATAAGGTAAGCATGCCATCTCTATTTCAATTATGAAATAATCAATATGAGACAAAATGCTGTACAATTAGGATGAGTATGATTCTCTGCATATCCATGCATAAGAGCAGTGTTGTCCCGATACCAAAATTATTTCGATACTTTTCAGTACTTTTCGGTACTTTTCTAAATAAAGGGGACCACAAAAAATTGCATTATTGGCTTTATTTTAACAAAAAAATATTAGGGTACATTAAGCATATGTTTTGATTGATTGATTGATTGAGAAGTTTATTGGCATCTTAAAGAATTTGAATCCATGTAATGCTTTAAAAAGGCGAATGGATGGCACAAAAAGCCAAAAGGCTTGTTTCCATTGTGGTCCATGTTTCTTATTGCAAGTTTGTCCTTAAATAAAATAGTGAACATATTAGACAACCTGTCTTTTAGTAGTAAGTAAGCAAACAAAGGCTCCTAATTTAGTCTGCTGACATATGCAGTAACATATTGTGTCATTTTCCATTCTATTATTTTGTCAAAATTATTAAGGACAAGTAATAGAAAATTAATTATTAATCTACTTGTTCATTTACGGGGTGGGGAGGGGTTGATGGCGGACCGGTAGTTTTCAGAGGCGGTATAGTACCGAATATGATTCATTAGTATCGCGGTAGTATACTGTAGAAAGGGAGTGTGATCAGCGCAGGAGTAAAGATCACCGCCTCTGTCCGTGGTGCTGAAAACAGAGCGCCATCAGACGGGGGTGTGGCATGTGCTGTTGGCGAGACACAGCTGGCAGATGATTAGATTGCACAGGTGGTACGTGTTAATCTAATCATCCGTTGTCTTTAACAGTGAGCGGCTGAGGTGCAGGAGTAGGACGAGGATTGGAGCGACTGAAAAGTCAACAAAAGTACATATTGGAGAACTGCAAAAACCATATAAAACCCTGTCAACTCTGCACAACTGGCTTCCAGCGTGAATCTGTGAGACTGTAAGTAGAAAAAACTTACATACACGAATACCAGTATACGTAGAGGAAAAGAACCATCCGGACTGTTATAGGCGCAAAGTGTAAAAGCCAGCATCTGTGATGGTATGGGGGTGTATTAGTGCCCAAGGCATGGGTAACTTACACATCTGTGAAGGCCAGTGACGTGCGGTGAGGTTCATGACTGGTGAGGCACTGACTTCATCACAGTCAGATTTACAAACATATGAACCCTAAAGAGTATCTTTTTGACCATTTGATTGGCAGCAGTTAACGGGTTATGTTTAAAAGCTCATACCTACATTTTTCCCTGCTTGGCACTCAGCATCAAGGGTTGGAATTGGGGGTTAAATCACCAACAATTATTCCCGGGCACGGCGCCGCTGCTGCCCACTGCTCCCCTCACCTCAGGGGGTGATCAAGGGGATGGGTCAAATGCAGAGGACAGATTTCATTACACCTAGTGTGTGTGTGACAATCATTGGTACTTTAACTTAACTTTAACTTTACACATACAAACTATTGCACACAAAAAAGCACATTTAATGAAAAAAAACGTTATTATGGTCTTACCTTTACTCATAAATAAAGTCCATTCGCCGCTGTTGTGCTGGATTAATGAACCCCCTGACGGGTGTGTTATATCAACTAAAGCCCTCACTTAAACTTTCCACGTGCAAGATTGAATCTATTTAAAAAAGTGTAACCGAGGGTTTATAAATGTCGCCTATACTGTATGAAACTACAAAATAACAAACACGGAGGCTCCAGTTTACACGAGGACCACTTTATTTACCTTCTTTCAAAAACCTCCGCTCCACTACAACATGTCATCACTTCCGCTCTTGGCGCCTTCAAAATAAGAGCTCAAGGCATATACTGTACAACAGGAACTTAACATCACAAATAGGAAAGCCCATAAAAATAGGTTACAAAAGTTATTTAATAAGAAGCCAAAAAGTGCAAAAACAATAATGTTCATGTTGGAGGAGTTGTGAATTAGGTACACCTGCAGTCTGCAGGTGTACCTAATGTTGTGGCCCTGCAGTCATTCACAACTCCTCCAACACGAACATTATTGTTTTTGCACTTTTTGGCTTCTTATGAAATAACTTTTTTAAATAGATTCAATCTTGCACGTGGAAAGTTTAAGTGTGGGCTTTAGTTGATATAACAATTCTACGGCGGGGGTGCAGGAGGCGGGGCTACTGGAGCCTCAGCCAGTGCGTCTTTTGCAGCCGTTTTATGATCGCTCAGCACAAGAAATACGTTACACACATACAGTTGTTGACAAAATACACTGTACATTATATACCTCAGCTAACTAAACTATGGAAATGTATAATATAATTCATATAGCAATACAGTCTCACTGCACAGCAGGCCAGCAGTTAGCTTAGTCCGTCCATGTTGAGGCACTGAGTGACGTGCCTCAACTGGCTGCTGTTCACCGCACCCTCTCTTCTCAGTATTTGAACGGCAAATGTGAAAATTCGGCGATTTTGAATAAAAATAATCTAAAACTGGTGAAGTTAAATGGAAAATAACTTTATAGTATAATCACTGCATACATATAACTGCCTCACCTGCCTCTAGTGACTGCACGTCACTGGTGAAGGCACCATTAATGCTGAAAAGTACATA
This sequence comes from Nerophis lumbriciformis, assembly GCF_033978685.3. Classification (NCBI taxonomy): domain Eukaryota; kingdom Metazoa; phylum Chordata; class Actinopteri; order Syngnathiformes; family Syngnathidae; genus Nerophis; species Nerophis lumbriciformis. The sequence continues at coordinate 10,390,495 of NC_084550.2, forward strand.
CAGGTTTTGGAGCAACATATGTTGCCATCCAAGCAACGTTATCATCAATCATAATTTCATACAATATATATAAGTAGAGAGGAGTCCTTCTGTGCATCAGTTTAGGAGTGATTGGCCTGGAAAACGTTCAAGGCCCCTGAGTGTAGTATTTACAAAATAAGTAATTATTGTGTATCAGAGTGTTTACTTGGTATCACATCGGTAAAGACAGTTTGGCGTACCGTCCATCACTAAGTGGATGTTTTTTTTTCGTGTGGTTCTCTGAGTCACCAAGACCTTACTCATGCACAGGAAGTGCCAACAAAATGAAAGGAAGACAGCAGGAATTTAACGATCTTGCGAGCCAACTCCGAGCCACCAAAGCGAGGAAGAAGACTGCAGTACAAAGGTGAAAGGTTCAATCCCGTTTCTTCTTGATCAGCGGACGAGGCTGATGTCAGCCAGCGTTCACAGCCAGGGGTCGAATGTGCTACTCTGACACGGTCAAACGACCTCCTGATGTATATGATGGGAATGAAATTACAGCCGCAGCACCGGGGGGAGAGATAATTTTTATACGAGTCTTTATTGCTCATTGACATCCTGTCCCTTTATGACTCAGTGTGTCCGCCACAGTCGCTAAACAGTCCTGCTCCCTCAAGGGTAAGTGGATCAATCAATGGAGACACAACTGGACTCTGGGAATCCAAGCAGGCACATTCTTGGCGCCTTATTGCGGTGCCACTCGCATGGTCGCGCCGGAGACCGGCGCTCGATTGTGTTTTCAGTGCGTGGGCGGGCACCCGGCTACATATAACGCATCGTTGAGTCGGTGATATAAAGAGGTAAATTACAGGTTGCTGCATCCGATGGCTGATTGTCTCTAAAGCTTTCTGTTAAGGCAACCTTTGCATGATTCTTCGTCATAACAATACGTCTTGAGTGTCTTTTCTGAATAACCCTTATTGCATGGGTTTCTCTTTGATTCCAGATATTATGGAGATTTATGAAGAGTTATCAAAGGTACTACTGAACATCAAATGTTGCAATACAGTCGGCAAAAAAAGGCTTTCAGGTAACTACTGACAATAGGGCAAAGCAAGTTTATTTATACAGGGAATTTCAAAGTGCTTTACAGATTATTAATACAAATAAAATCATCCATCCATCCATTTTCTACCGCTTATTCCCTTCAGGGTCGCGGGGGACGCTGGAGCCTATCTCAGCTAGGGATGTCCCGATCCGATATTTGGATCGGATCGGCCACCGATATTTGCCAAAAAATGCGCATCGGCAAGGCATGGGAAAATGCGGATCCAGATCCAGTTTAAAAAAAAACAAACTCCGGTCCGTGTTTTCCAACGCACCGATTTAAATAATACATTCCACTTTTCTGCTGCTCCCTAATTTCCGTTCCGCATTTTCCAGCACACCTTCAACACATCCACAGGTCTGAGGATTCTCACGCAGTTGCTTTTAGCTGCTGGCATTACACGACAGGCTCTTCTCACTCTTTTCTGTGTCTCCCTCTCACAGACAGCAAGCGCACCTTCTTACACACGTCACATACTGTCACGTCATACGTCACATACTGCATACTTGCCAACCTTGAGACCTCCGATTTCGGGAGGTGGGTGCGGGGGCGTGGTCGGGGGTGGGGCGGGGGGCGTGGTCGGTGGCGTGGTTAAGATATATATATATATAAGAAATACTTGACTTTCAGTGAATTCTAGCTATATATATATATATATATAAATAAAATAAATACTTGAATTTCAGTGTTCATTTACAAACTACAACTCACAAACACTTTAGAGTTAGCCTCCACCATCAGAATGTGTACTTAAACTTATAAAGATCACATGGATATTATTCAGTGAGTTGATTCACCAAAACTAACCTGTTATACAGGAGGAAAAAGCACACAGGACGTTTCAATTGTTCACAGACTGGTCACGCTCATCAGAATGACAAGACACTTCCGGTCTGCAGGTGATAGCATTCAATTGGGAAGAAACACCCTACTGCCCCCTACTGACCAATGTGAATACTGATAAATGTGTAATGACAGCTCCAAAAACGAATTCAAACCACAAAATAAAATAAATAAATCAACACAAAAATGTGACACATTATGGGTGGGTCACATATGCATGTACAGTAGATGGCAGTATTGTCCTGTTTAAAAGTGTCACAACATTGCTGTTTACGGCAGACAAACTGCTTTACGGTAGACACTGTTGCTGTGTGTTGTCAACACGTCACTCAGGTCCGCCTGAATTTCGGGAGTTTTTCGGGAGAAAATTTGTCCCGGGAGGTTTTCGGGAGAGGCGCTGAATTTCGGGGGTCTCCCGGAAAATCCGGGAGGGTTGGCAAGTATGACATACTGTCACGTCATACGTCACATACGTATACGTCCTCCCCGAGCAGAGAGGTAGCAGCATGGCTAACGTTAGCTGTGATGCTAGCGCAGCCGCTAAGGTGCGCGCCTGTGCAATTGCACACTGCTCAAGAGTCCTTGGCGCACGGCAAATCTATGCCACGCACAAAATCAAATAAAAAAATAAGCGCATAACAATTTTCCACACACGGACACGACAGAGAAAACAGTTTTCGTCATCATTGTTCAAATATTGTAACGTCTGTCGAGACGCTTATCTCCATTCGGTGCCACACGCCCACACCATCAAAATGCCGAGGCAAAAATTTCCACATCAACGCCGTATGAAAAAATTAGTGATTTTTTTAGTTGTGATTTCCTTAAAAGTAGCATATATTAATGCAGTATGAAGAAGAATGTTTTAATGTAGACATGCAAGCCTTGAAAGAAAATGTTGAAAATTAAGACTACATTTCCTGCAAATGGGTGCATTTCTACCCTATATTTTAACTTTAGATTTATTCTCATATCAAACTCTTTTGGCTGTCTTTTTGACACTTACATCCGGCGCCGCCCTCCACACCCTGGATTATAAATAATGTAAATAATTCAATGTGATTATCTTGTGTGATGACTGTATTATGATGATAGTATATATCTGATAGTATATATCTGTATCATGAATCAATTTAAGTGGACCCCGACTTAAACAAGTTGAAAAACTTATTGGGGTGTTACCATTTAGTGGTCAATTGTACGGAATCTGTACTTCACTGTGCAACCTACTAATAAAAGTCTCAATCAATCAAAACACATAGAATCATCATACTGCTGTGATTATATGCATCAAGTGTTCATTCAAGGCTAAGGCAAAATATCGAGATATTCAAAATATCGCAATATTAAAAAAAGGCCATATCGCCCAGCCCTAGTTCAATGATGCCATTTCTGTTTGTCATGTATAATTTTGTCTATTTTGTGTTTATCCTTGAATAAACAGGTCAGTTTCTTGTTACCAACCATTGTGTATTATTCAAACTCACCTAATTCAGCTGGCTAGTTGTTATCAAGAGTACTAAAACCCTTTTCAACATGATGCTGACAACTAAGTAGGCTAAATAACTTTAAACTTTAATACATGCTCGGATAGGCCAGTATCGGTCAGTATCGGTAACGGTCAGTATCGGTATCGGCTCGGAAGTGCAAAAACAATATCGGTATCGGATCGGAAGTGCAAAAACCTGGATCGGGACATCCCTAATCTCAGCTACAATCGGGCGGAAGGCGGGGTACACCCTGGACAAATCAATCTAACAGTAATTGTGAATTTATTTAATTAAAGTTAAAGTTAAAGTACCAATGATTGTCACACACACACTAGGTGTGGCGAAATTATTCTCTGCATTTGACCCATCACCCTTGATCACCCCCTGGGAGGTGAGGGGAGCAGTGAGCAGCAGCGATGCCCGCGCCCGGAAATCATTTTTGTTGATTTAACCCCCAATTCCAATCATTGATGCTGAGTGCCAAGCAGGGAGGTAATGGGTCCCATTTTTATAGTTTTTGGTATGACTCGGCCGGGGTTTGAACTCACAACCTATTGATCTCAGGCCGGAGACTCTAACCACTAGGCCACTGAGTAGGTTAAGAGAGGAGATTACATTATGTCAGTTGTCATATGCTCAATTAAATACAAACCCCGTTTCCATATGAGTTGGGAAATTGTGTTAGATATAAATATAAACGGAATACAATGATTTGCAAATCATTTCCAACCCATATTCAGTTGAATATGCAACAAAGACAACATATTTAATGTTCAAACTGATAAACATTTTTTTGTTGTTGCAAATAATCATTAACTTTAGAATTTGATGCCAGCAACACGGGACAAAGAAGTTGGGAAAGGTGGCAATAAATACTGATAAGGTTGAGGAATGCTCATCAAACACTTATTTGGAACATCCCACAGGTGTGCAGGCTAATTGGGAACAGGTGGGTGCCATGATTGGGTATAAAAACAGCTTCCCAAAAAAATGCTCAGTCTTGTCCACAACTGCGTGAGCAAATAGTCAAACAGTTTAAGAAGAACGTTTCTCAAAGTGCAATTGCAAGAAATGTAGGGATTTCAACATCTACGGTCCATAATATCATCAAAAGGTTCCGAGAATCTGGAGAAATCACTCCACGTAAGCGCCATGGCCGGAAACCAACATTGAATGACCGTGACCTTCGATCTCTCAGACGGCACTGTATCAAAAACCGACATCAATTTATCAACAACACCCAGAAACGCCGCCGGCTTCTCTGGGCCCGAGATCCTCTAAGATGGACTCATGCAAAGTGGAAAAGTGTTCTGTGGTCTGACGAGTCCACATTTCAAATTGTTTTTGGAAATATTCGACATCGTGTCATCCGGACTAAAGGGGAAGCGAACCATCCAGACTGTTATCGACGCAAAGTTGAAAAGCCAGCATCTGTGATGGAATGGGGGTGTATTAGTGCCCAAGACATGGGTAACTTACACATCTGTGAAGGCACCATTAATGCTGAAAGGTACATACAGGTTTTAGAACAATATATGTCTTTTTCATGGGCGCCCCTGCTTATTTCAGCAAGACAATGCCAAGCCACATTCAGCACGTGTTACAACAGCGTGGCTTTGTAAAAAAAAGAGTGCGGGTACTTTTCTGGCCCGCCTGCAGTCCAGACCTGTCTCCCATCGAAAATGTGTGGCGCATTATGAAGCGTAAAATACGACAGCGGAGACCCCCGGACTGTTGAACGACTGAAGCTCTACATAAAACAAGAATGGGAAAGAATTCCACTTTCAAAGCTTCAACAATTAGTTTCCTCAGTTCCCAATCGTTTATTGAGTGTTGTTAAAAGAAAAGGTGATGTAACACATTGGTGAACATGCCCTTTCCCAACTACTTTGGCACGTGTTGCAGCCATGAAATTCTAAGTTAATTATTATTTGCAAAAAAAATAAATAAAGTTTATGAGTCTGAACATCAAATATGTTGTCTTTGTAGTGCATTCAATTGAATATGGGTTGACAAGGATTTGAAAATCATTGTATTCCGTTTATATTTACATCTAACACAATTTCCCAACTCATATGGAAACGGGGTTTGTAAAAGTGTTGTTTTTTTATTTTTTTTATCATGGATTTGAACATAGCCAACATTAAAGCTCACAAGGTTCTGACATTTCAGATATGTACCGTATTTTGCGGACTATAAGGCGGACTTAAAATCCTTTCATTTTCTCAAAACTTTGCGCCTTATAACCCGCTGCGCCTAATATAAGGCATGATTCTGGTTGTGCTTAACAATTCAATCCAACCCACTTTATTTTTAAACGACAAAAATGTTTCCAAGGTGCTGCACAACAATATTGAAAATAATATTCAAATATTATCCTTAGCTCCACCAATGACTGAATAAAATGTTTTAAAAAATAGATGTAAAATCAATATAAAAACAATATAAAAATAAATATGATTAAAAACTATTTTAAAGGGTAAAACCAATTAAAACAATAAATAGAAAAACACAGAGGACCACACAACTTGCGTAGTGTTAAAAGCCAGAGAATAAAAGTGGCTCTTAAGACGAGACTTAAAACACTCCACTGTGGGAGCAGTTCGAACATGGAGGGGCAGCGTACCGACCTCGAAGCTATTTTATTTGGTACATGGTATAAAACCTACTCGGTGGCCTAGTGGTCAGAGATCGGTAGGTTGTGAGTTCAAACCCCGGCCGAGTCATACCAAAGACTATAAAAATGTGACCCGTTACCTCCCTGCTTGGCACTCAGCATCAAAGGTTAGAATTGGGGGTTAAATCACCAACAATGATTCTCGGGCACAGCCACCGCTGCTGCTCACTGCTCCCCTCACCTCCCAGGGGGTGATCAAGGGTGATGCAGAGAATAATTTCGCCACACCTAGTGTGTGTGTGACAATCATTGGTACTTTAATGATATGAGTGACCAGTAGATGGCAGTCACACATAAGAGATACACTAGTAAACAACACTAACACTTTGTTCCATTGAGAATATAGAGCATAAAAATCCGTCAGAATGTTTTACTATGACTTCGGTAAACTATGAAGCCGCACCACTCGATGGATTGTCGGCGCATTAAACATACGAGTATTATCATGGTGCGTGTATAAGGACCTATTAGCAGACATTATCTGGCGTTTTGTTCCGCAATATTATGAAAAACCAACTTTTCTTACTTTCTGGTACCTGCTGATCTGTATTTGGGATCTGCATAAGTACTGAAAATGTGCACGCGTCCGCCATTGTAGTCCCCGTAGTTCTTCTTTGTCTCTACCTTCTTGTTATGGGACATTCATCCTCCCCTGTTGCCATTTCTAATATAAAGTAGTGTAAAGTTCTTACTTATATCTGTCAGTAGACTAGCTATCAAAGCGCTAAAACTGTACTGAGTTTACCTTATTCGGACGGTTTCCGGCGTTGATGTTGCACTAGTGAGAACTAGTACCATTGGCGTTGTTAGGCCTATTTTAGGGGGGCTCAAGCCGCCCTAAAATATTCTTAAGCCCCCCTAAATAATTTGGTGTTATATTTATTTATTTTTTAATTTTTATTTTTTTTTTACAAATACATGCCGACATATTATAAAGTAGCCCAAATATGAGTTTAAATAATCATATAACCTGTCATTATTCACTCAGTTTCCTCACTTCATAGCGTAAGGTAGAGAGCCCCTTTAGTGTGTCGGTATCCAATCCATTCCACTTGTTCATATAGAAAATGCCCGCATCACTCAAACTCCAGTCCGCATTTTCTCTGCGACCTTGCTTGCGGTCCTTGGACTTGTTCATATAAAAAATGCCCACATCATTCGTAGAATCTATATCAAGTAATATACATAAAATAATGAAAAAAACCCCATCATTAAATATATTTGTTTTAATTGTATTGTTACATTAATAGCTGGTGTATTATAGCTTGTTATTTCATAGGATTTTCAGAGGGAGGAAAAACCAAGACATTTAATATAAAATGTAAAATTAATAAATACATAAAAAGAAAAAGAAACAAATGGTTAAAGCCATCATCCCGGGGAGCATTTCATTTTGTCCCGTGCATTTAAAAAAAAAATTAATAATAACAATGAATAATTTCTAAGTCTTTGTTAGCCGTTTGTGAAGTTTTGTGCTCGTGCGCTACGTTCGCTCGCATCCTGTGCATCTCCTGGGGGCTAAGCCCCCCCTGTCTTTAAAAGTTAGTGACGCCCCTGACTAGTACTATGGAATGCCTTCCCAGTAACAGTTAGAGATGCTACCTCAGTCAAAGCATTTAAGTCCCATCTTAAAACTCATTTGTCACCCACATCTGCGGTCCTCTCCAAGGTTTCTCATAGTCATTCACATTGACGTCCCACTGGGTTGTGAGTTTTTCCTTGCCCTTATGTGGGCTCAGAACCAAGGATGTGGTTGTGGCTTGTGCAGCCCTTTGAGACACTTGTGATTTTGGGCTATATAAATAAACATTGATTGATTGATTGAGAATTAATCAAGCATCAATGTAGTCATTTTGATTGATTGTTCTGAACCCCTGTTTTAATGCCATTTAGAGTAACGCTGCTCGGAGAAGTTGTGCTAAAGTAGAGGTCGAGATGGACGGTCCACATTTCCTACCTAAAGAGGAAGAAAGTAAGATTAAATACTTGTTATATTAAAAATATTTATGGTGATGTTATTTCATATTTTACAGAATTTGATTAGTTGTTTTTTAATTTATTCTTATTTTAACTAAGCACGGCTCACTATTGCAGTTTGACTTATATTTATGCTTTACGTATGTTATGCACGGTGATTACCAAAGTCCAAACCAGGGGCGTCACTAGCTTTTAAGGACAGGGGGGGGGCTTAGCCCCCAGGAGATGCACAGGGTGCGAGCGAACGTAGCGCACGAGCACAAAACTTCACAAACGGCTAACAAAGACTTAGAAATGATTCATTGTTATTATTATTATTTAAAAAAAATGCACAGGATGAAATTAAATGCTCCCCGGGACGATGGCTTTTAACCATTTTTTTTCTTTTTCTTTTTATGTATTTATTAATTTTACATTTTATATTAAATGTCTTGGTTTTTCCTCCCTCTGAAAATCCTATGAAATGTTTAACAAGCCATCCTATAATAATACAACAGCTATTAATGTAACAACACAATAAAACAAATATATTTAATTATGTTTTTTTTCATTATTTTAACAATAGGCTAATGTATATTACTTTATATAGATTCTACAAGAAACACAAAACTTAAAAACTAAATTATTTACACTTGCAGACACAAGGTTTCGTGCAGCTTCACTCATTGTAAAGGAAGATAATGTGCTTCGTACACCTGCAGGACCGCAAGCAAGGTCGCAGAGAAAATGCGGACTGGAATTTGAGTGATGTGGGCATTTTCTATATGAACAAGTGGAATGGATTGGATACCGACGCACTAAAGGGGCTCTCTACCTTACGCTATGAAGTGAGGGAAAACTGAGTGAATAATAACAGGTTATATGATTTATTTAAACTCCTATTCAGGCCGCTTTATAATGAATATGTCGGCATGTATTTGTAAAAAAAAAAAAAAATATATACTGTATATAACACCAAATTATTTAGGGGGGCTTAAGAATATTTTAGGGGGGCTTGAGCCCCCCTAAAATAGGCCTAACAACGCCAATGGTCCAAACCAAAACCAAACTGCTTCTTTCGACAGCAAATCCTTTGATTTGGAATCAACAGTGCCCCTGTTGGTTGCAGAGAAGCAGTTGCACTCCATTGTGCTCCAGTTGCCACGGTGTAATTAATCAACAGTTGTTCAATTCCCCAGCGCAGGCATCATGTTGGACTTCTTTAGACAGCAAATTGCTGGGGACAGACTAAACAGCAGCCGTGTAGTGCACACCGTTTTCACTAAATAGCAGCCAAGGCAGGATTAATCAACAATCAGTTAATTGGTATTGAATGGTTTATTGATTTATGCCCTTGCCAAGCAAGGATTCAAAGTAACTAAACATCCTGTAGCTCATGTCTTACGGTCTTTCTTTAGACACCAATATAGTGTTGTCCCGACACTTACTTACAAAATTATTTCGATACTTTTCGGTACTTTTCTAAATAAAGGGGACCACAAAAAAATGCATTTTTGGCTTTATTTGAATCTTATGGTACATTAAACATATGTTTTTTACTGCAAGTTTGTCCTTAAATAAAATAGTGAACATACACGCTTGTCTTTTATTAGTAAGTAAGCAAACAAAGGCTCCTAATTTAGTCTGCTAACATATGCAGTAACATATTGTGTAATTTTTCATTCTATTATTTTGTCAGAATTATTAAGGACAAGTGGTAGCAAATTAATTATTAATCCACTTGTTCATTTACTGTTAATATCTGCTTACTTTCTCTCTTAACATGTTCTATCTACACTTCTGTTAAAATGTAATAATCACTAATTCTCCTGTTGTTTGATACTTTACATTAGTTTTGGATGATACCACAAATTTGGTTATCAAGCCAAGTAGCCTTACCCAAGTCGTTACAGGATCATACATTGGTCATATTCAAAGTCCTCATGTGTCCATGGACATATTTCCTGAGTTTATAAACATAATATAAATTAAAGCTGCAAGCAGCGATGGACGGGACCGACTTTGACGGCACATAAAATCCAAACCGGAGCAGTAATTAAAACTCTTTGGTCAACTTTTAATCAGAAGGGTTCAATCTCTCTCCTGTGCTAGTTTGAAGCCGACACGACAAACGCGCTCAGAGGAGATAATGTTTGAAAAAAGGTGACCGATTTTTACAAAACTTTTGTTTTGAAGGGGGAATTGCCAACTTCCTGTTGATTTTTGCTGAAGGATGTCAGTGTATGAAATCTAGGTCTAAGTCAGACCTATATAGAGGTTTTTGTTTCATGTCTCTACAACATTCCTACTGGAAGTTACAAGCAGTTTTGTCTGAGTTTTTTTCCGAGGAGCAGTTGTGTCTGTGTTTTCTTCCTAGGGGGCGCTAGAGCGCAATTTTGAGTTTTGGGGTTGGGTTTTTTTTTATTAGATCGCAATTTTTGCCAGTCCTGATGTGTGTGTCCAGTTTGGTGAGTTTTGAAGCATAGTAAGGGGGTCAAATTACAGCTCAAAGAGGCAAAAGTAACTGCTTTTACAAAACTTTTGTTTTGAAGGGGGAATTGCCAACTTCCTGTAGATTTTTGCTGAAAGATGTTAGTGTATGAAATCTAGGTCTAAGTCAGACCTACATAGAGGTTTTTGTTTCATGTCTCCAGGACATTCCTAACGGAAGTTACAAGCAGTTTTGTTTGTTTTGTCCTAGGGGGTGCTAGAGCGCAATTTTGAGTTTTGGGGTTTATTTTTTTTTATTAGATGGCAATTTTTGCCAGTCCTGATGTGTGTGTCAAATATGGTGAGTTTTGAAGCATGTTAAGGGGTCTAATTACAGCTCAAAGAGGTGGCGGAATAATAATACTAAAACCTTACAATTACAATAAGGTCCTCTGTCCCAAAGGGACATTGCGGTTCCTAAAAAGCTGCAAGCAGCGATGGACGGGACTGACTTTGACGGCACATAAAATCCAAATCGGAGCAGTAATTAAAACTCTTTGGTCAACTTTTAATCAGAAGGGTTCAATCTCTCTCCTGTGCTAGTTTGAAGCCGACACGACAAACGCGCTCAGAGGAGATAATGTTTGAAAAAAGGTGACCGATTTTTACAAAACTTTTGTTTTGAAGGGGGAATTGCCAACTTCCTGTTGATTTTTGCTGAAGGATGTCAGTGTATGAAATCTAGGTCTAAGTCAGACCTATATAGAGGTTTTTGTTTCATGTCTCTACGACATTCCTACTGGAAGTTACAAGCAGTTTTGTCTGAGTTTTCTTCCGAGGAGCAGGTGTGCCTGTGTTTTCTTCCTAGGGGGCGTTAGAGCACAATTTTGAGTTTTGGGGTTGGGTTTTTTATTAGATCGCAACTTTTGCCAGTCCTGATGTGTGTGTCCAGTTTGGTGAGTTTTGAATCATGTTAAGGGGGTCAAATTACAGCTGAAAGAGGCAAAAGTGACTGTTTTTACAAAACTTTTGTTTTGAAGGGGGAATTGCCAACTTCCTGTTGATTTTTGCTGAAAGATGTCAGTGTATGAAATCTAGGTCTAAGTCAGACCTCCTACATAGAGGTTTTTGTTTCCTGTCTCTACGACATTCCTAGCGGAAGTTACAAGCAGTTTTGTCTGTTTTTTCCTAGGGGGCGCTAGAGCGCAATTTTGAGTTTTGGGTTGTTTTTTTTTTTATTACATGGCAATTTTTGCCAGTCCTGATGTGTGTGTCAAATATGGTGAGTTTTGAAGCATGTTAAGAGGGTCAGATTACAGCTCAAAGAGGCGGCGGAATAATAATAATAATAAAACCTTACAATTACAATAGGGTCCTCTGTCCCAAAGGGACATTGCGGTCCCTAATAAATAAAAAAAAAAACGAAAGAAGATGTTGTGATGCCAAAAAATATCGACATAATCATAGTAGTATCGACTAGATACGCTACTGTACTTGGTATCATTATTGTGGATGTTAGGTGTAGATCCGCCAATGGCGTTTCTTTACATTTTGACGCCGGTGTGTAGTGAAGCTACTTTTCAGAGGCGGTATAGTACCGAAAATGATTCATTAGTATCGCGGTACTATACTAATTCCACCAACCACCCTGTTTTTGTTTTGTTTTTTCATGTATATATTCATTTCACACCATATTCATTGCACTTCTACATTTTTTAAAAATTTTATATATTTGCACATTGTTTTTCTAGCATGCACACATCGCACTGTATGGAATGGCCTCAATCTCGTTACCTTGCGTAATGACAATAAAGCTGATTCTGATTCTGATTCTGATACCGTACAACCCTACACCAAATTAATTGAAAGTGAATTAATATCACTGTGGAGGGGGGCGTGGCCTGCGAGCCTGCAGCGAAGCGGGGTGTGCCAGAACCGGCCTCTTCCGCCTAAGGTGGTCCGGCCATGTTGGGCGCCAAATTGTGGAAGCTGACTCCCAGTGGGTCCTCCTGACCACCAAGCATTTCATTGTTTACAATACAGCTTTATTTTGCAGATCAAGTCTCTGGGTTGTCTTTTCCCGCTCTCGCTCTGGCTCGTGCTCTCCCTCCAGCTCCAGCCACGTCTCTCCTCCCAGTTGCTGCTTATACACATACTTGCCAACCCTCCCGGATTTTCCGGGAGACTCCCGAAATTCAGCGCCTCTCCTGAAAACCTCCCGGGACAAATTTTCTCCCGAAAATCTCCTGAAATTCAGGCGAACTCAGGTCCTCCACAATATAAAAAAGCGTACCTGCCCAATCACGTTATAACTATAGAATGATGGAGGGCGAGTTCTTGGTTTCTTATGTGGGTTTATTGTTAGGCAGTTTCATTAACGTCCTCCCAGCGTGGCAACAACACACAACAACAGCAGTCACTTTTTTGTATACGTAAAGCAGTTCGTCTGCCGTAAACAGCAATGTTGTGACACTCTTAAACAGGACAATACTGCCATCTAGTGCATTTGATGAAAGCACTTTTTGCGTGCCACACAGCAATGCATCATCAGAGAGGGTGTTCAGCATGGTTCGAAAAATAGTGACAGAGAATAGAACAAGGATGGACAATTCAACCCTTAACTCAACAATGAGTAGATGAGTGTTATGTGTGTGTATATGTGTAAATAAATGAACACTGAAATTCAAGTATTTATTTTATATATATATATATATATATATATATATATATATATATATATATATATATATATATATATATATATATATATAATAAAATATATATATATAATAAAATAAATATATATATATATATATATATATATATATATACATATATATATATATATATATATATATATATAGCTAGAATTCACTGAACGTCAAGTATTTCTTATACATATATATATATATGAAATACTTGACTTGGTGAATTCTAGCTGTAAATATACTCCTCCCCTTTTAACCACGCCCCCAACCACGCCCCGCCCCCCCCACACCTCCCGAAATCAGAGGTCTCAAGGTTGGCAAGTATGCTTATACAGAGCGACAGGTGATTAAATAACAAGGCCCATGTGGGCCATCTACGCACCTATCGCTGACTTCGAGGCCGGTCCTGACACACCCCGCTTCGCTGCAGGCCCGCAGGCCACGCCCCCCTCCACAATCACTGATTAATCAAGACTCAATTTCATGCAATTAATTGTCGATTAATCAATTATGATGCCGGTTTTCCGTGCTGACGTAGCTTAAACTCAGCATAGATAAAGTCATGTTGTTTTGACCAAACTAGTTGGGGGAGAGCCAAGAATCAATAGCGCCTCTGCTGGTTGCAGCCATGTAGTGCACACCATTTTCACTATGTAAAGCGCTTTGAGTCACTTGAGAAAAAGCGCTATATAAATGTAATTCACTTCACTTCACTTCACTTCACTTCTATAGCGTCATGACACAATTAATTATCAATCAAAATGGGCCGCTTTGCAGATCAAGTGCTTTATTGACAAGTAAATGTGTGAATAGTCATAATACCCAATTTCAGGGGAGAAAAATGTTACAATGCGATGGCTTGGAGCTGTCATCATTTAACAATTTGTCACACAGTCTTTTTTTTGGCTGGAATATAACCTTCATGTGCTATCTCAAATTGATTCTTTTACAATGTCGTCCGCCTCATCTTTCCTATTTAGCGGAGTAAAGCGGCGCCGTCTTCATGAAAAGCTGCATTATACTCCTCCATTGACACGTCCATAGCGGGCGCCATGATACGGCATTAAACGGGAAAAATGGTATTGTGACAACCGTGATCTAGCTTTGATTCCTGTAACCGCTCTCTCTCAGCGGGATACAATTGAGGCCTGGCCGAGGGCTTTTTTTTTTTTTTTTTTTTTTTCCAAACAACAGAAAGCACTTAGCAGGAATGCTTTTGAATAAAAAATCCTCAAGGCAAAAAAAAACAAAAAAAAAATGGTAGGCCGGGCCAAGCTGAGTGTTTGACGACGAGTTGGCAGTTTGCCATTTTGATTATCTAAATTCACCCCTAAAGAGCTACCAAACAGGAGGAAAACTCTCAAGAAACATCCGTTTGGCTGCCACAGCGGGTGTAACTGCCATGTTTTTGACTGCTAATGACTCCCCTTGCTCGCACCGCCCCTTCTTATTCCAATATAGCCTTACCCAAACCTTAGGCCCTGTCTACACTAAGCCGGATAACCCCATCCATCTATCCATCCATCTTCTTCCGCTTATCCGAGGTCGGGTCGCGGGGGCAGCAGCCTAAGCAGGGAAGCCCAGACTTCCCTCTCCCCAGCCACTTCGTCCAGCTCTTCCCGTGCGACCCCGAGGCGTTCCCAGGCCAGCCGGGAGACATAGTCTTCCCAACGTGTCCTGGGTCTTCCCCGCGGCCTCCTACCGGTCGGACGTGCCCTAAACACCTAGGGAGGCGTTTGGGTGGCATCCTGACCAGATGCCCAAACCACCTCATCTGGCTCCTCTCGATGTGGAGGAGCAGCGGCTTTACTTTGAGCTCCTCCCGGATGGCAGAGCTTCTCACCCTATCTCTAAGGGAGAGCCCCGCCACCTGGCGGAGGAAACTCATTTCGGCCGCTTGTACCCGTGATCTTGTCCTTTCGGTCATAACCCAAAGCTCATGACCATAGGTGAGGATGGGAACGTAGATCGACCGGTAAATTGAGAGCTTTGCCTTCCGGCTCAGCTCCTTCTTCACCACAACGGATCGATACAGCGTCCGCATTACTGAAGACGCCGCACCGATCCGCCTGTCGATCTCACGATCCACTCTTCCCTCACTCGTGAACAAGACTCCGAGGTACTTGAACTCCTCCACTTGGGGCAAGATCTCCTCCCCAACCCGGAGATGGCACTCCACCCTTTTCCGGATAACCCCTTAAACGAATAATTATTTAGCCTAAGCCCCGTGTCAGCCACACTAAATGATCGTTTAAGGTTCCCTCCATCCATCCATCCATCCATCCATCCATCCATCCATCTTCTTCCGCTTATCCGAGGTCGGGTCGCGGGGGCAGCAGCCTAAGCAGGGAAGCCCAGACTTCTCTCTCCCCAGCCACTTCGTCCAGCTCTTCCCGGGGGATCCCAAGGCGTTCCCAGGCCAGCCGGGAGACACAGTCTTCCCAACGTGTCCCGGGTCTTCCCCGTGGCCTCCTACCGGTGGGACGTGCCCTAAACAACTCAAGACATGTATAACTATTAGCCACAAGACGATCAGGCTTATATTTAATATGCCACAAATTAATCCCGCATAACAAACACCTCCCCCCTCCCGTCCATATAACCCGCCAAACAAATCAAACACCCGCACAACACACTCAGAACCACAGCCCAAAGTACCGTTCACCTCCCCAAAGTTCATATAACACATATATTTCCCCAAAGTTACGTACGTGACATGCACATAGCGGCACGCACGTACGGGCAAGCGATTAAATGTTTGGAAGCCGCAGCTGCATGCGTACTCACGGTACCTCGTCTGCGCATCAAACTCAAAGTCCTCCTGGAAAAAGTCTCTGTTGTCCCGGTTCTCCACAGGCCAATGGGAATTCCACAAAAAAGGGCAAAAATTAGGATTCTTCCATGAAGTGGCTCCGTAGCAAAAACGCTGGGTCTGACAGGTGCTCCTAGGTCAGGGGTCGGCAACCTTTACCAGTCAAAGAGCCATTTTGACCAGTTTCACAAATTATAGAAAACAATGGGAGCCGCAAACATTTTTTGAAATTTTAAATGAAATAACACTGCATACGAAGTTGTTTTTTTTTGCTTTGTGCTATGTATAACCAGGGGTCTCAGACACGCTGCCCACACCTTTATGTGGAATTTGAATGCTGGTGCGGCACGCAAGTTTTAATTGAATGGCGCTTGTCAGCGTCATGCGTGCCGTGATAGTACAGCATATAGCACCCACTACAGTCAGCGTGCCTGATCAGCCACACGTTGTATGGGGCTTTCGCTTTACTCACGTAGGCAACAGCAAGGCATACTTGGTCAACAACCACACAGCTCACACTGACAGTGGCGGTATAAAAAACAACAACTTTAACACTCTTACTAATAATGCGCCACACTGTGAACCCACACCAAACAAGAATGACAAACAAATTTCGGGAGAACATCTGCACCGTAACACAACAAAAACACAACAGGACAAATACCCAGAATCCCATGCAGCTCTAACTCTTCCGGGTTGATGTGTGAGGGAGCAGGGTTGGGGTGGGGGCGGGGTTTGGTGGTAGCAGGAGTGTATAATGTAGCCCGGAAGAGTCAGGGCTGCATGGGATTCTGGGTGTTTGTTCTGTTGTGTTTATGTTGTGTTAAGGTGCAGATGTTCTCCCGAAATGTGTTTGTCATTCTTGTTTGGTTTTGGTTCAAAGTGTGGCGCATTATTAGTAAGAGTGTTAAAGTTGTTTTATATGACCACCGTCAGTGTAACCTGTGTGGCTGTTGACCAAGTATGCCTTGCTGTCACGTATGTCTGCAGGCAAAAGATGTGTATTGTACAACATGTGTTGGACTGGCACTCTATTAATACAGATTGTAGAGGGCGTCAAATGTTGTACCATTATGGCACACCCTTATTATAGCCGTAAGGGTGAAAATCGGTGAATATTAATCCCGGGAGCTTTCTGCGAGAGGCACTGAATTCCGGAAGTCTCACGGGAAAATTGGGGGGTTCAGCAAGTAAGCTGCTGAGCCGCATCAGAGTGATCAAAGAGCCGCATGCGGCTCCGGAGCCGCGGGTTGCCGACCCCTGTCCTAGGTGGTTTGTGACGTCAATTTCCGCTTCCGCCCGGATGCCTTTTATATCCCCACATATTATTAAGTTGCATTTTTAATATTAGCATGATTTATAGAATACGCCTGTAACAGTTCATCATAAGTCAAATGAATGACATAATAAGTATATATATATATATTTATTTTCCCAGCTGAGCACAAGTTAATTGTGACTGGCAATGTTTATTATATATATACGCCTCGAAGGACCCCTATGGCCATTACATTCTAACACAATTTCCCAACTCATATGGAAACGGGGATTGTACATCATATCAAAAGATGATTTTTAGTTTTTATTCTAATTAGGGTCCAATAAGCCCAAATAGCAAAGAAAAAGAAAAAAAGCGTGTAAACAAACAGCTTGGGCCTTAAAGGGGAACATTATCACAATTTCAGAAGGGTTAAAACCATTAAAAATCAGTTCCCAGTGGCTTATTTTATTTTTCGAAGTTTTTTTCAAAATTTTACCCATCACGCAATATCCCTCAAAAAAGCTTCAAAGTGCCTGATTTTAACCATCGTTATATACACCCGTCCATTTTCCTGTGACGTCACATAGTGATGCCAATACAAACAAACATGGCGCATAGAACAGCAAGCTATAGCGACATTAGCTCGGATTCAGACTCGGATTTCAGCGGCTTAAGCGATTCAACAGATTACGCATGTATTGAAACGGATGGTTGTAGTGTGGAGGCAGGTAGCGAAAACGAAATTGAAGAAGAAACTGAAGCTATTGAGCCATATCGGTTTGAACCGTATGCAAGCGAAGCCGACGAAAACGACACGACAGCCAGCGACACGGGAGAAAGCGAGGGCGAATTCGGCGATCGCCTTCTAACTGTCATGTCTGTGTGATCATGTTTTGTTTTAGTCATGTTCGGTTTTGTTTTTGGACTTTTTGTGCACTTTTGTTGTTTTGTCACCATAGCAACCATTAGTTTTCACCTGTCACGTCACGCACCTGTTTCACGTTTTGAGTCACGCACCTGTTTTCACTAATCATGTCTGTAGTATTTAAGTTCATTGTTTTCAGTTCGTCGTTCTGGCGACATCCCGCATTCATACCCCTTTTACACTCTGTCTACCTCTGCGCACTTCATGCCATGTCCAAGTAAGTTTTTTCTATTAATGCCACAGTTAGTGTTTTTTGTTTAATTGTTCACAGTTTTTTGCCCACGTGCAAGTCTTTTTGTTTCGTTAGTCAAGTTTGTACATTCGCCTTGAGCGCGCTTTTTGTTCCTTTGAGTGTTATAAATAAATATGTATTTACCTTCACGCCATGACCAGTCCAGCTTTACTTGCATCTCGGGAAAACAAACACACCATAGTCCACGTCTTGACACTAACCAACGATTGGTATGTGTTTGTTTGGCATTAGAGGAAACTAACAACTATGAACTAGGTTTACAGCATATGAAATACATTTGGCAACAACATGCACTTTGAGAGTGCAGACAGCCCAGTTTTCATCAATTAATATATTCTGTAGACATACCCTCATCCGCTCTCTTTTCCTGAAAGCTGATCTGTCCAGTTTTGGAGTTGATGTCAGCAGGCCAAGGAAGCTAGGGTCGATATTCTTCTCTTGATCATCTTCGGTGGCATAAGGGACGGTGTGAGCCAAGACATCCAGGGGGTTTAGCTCGCTCGTCTGCGGGAAGAAACTGCCGCCATTGCTTGCCGTGCTACCGAGGTCCTTTGTCCCTGAATTGCTCACACACTCCGGCAGATTCAATGGGGGTCTGGCGGCAGATTTCTTTGACTTTATCGTTGGAAATGCATCTGCTTTGAGTGTCGCAGGATATCCACACATTCTTGCCATCTCTGTCGTAGCATAGCTTTCGTCGGTAAAGTGTGCGGAACAAACGTCCAATTTCTTGCCACTTTGGCATCTTTGGGCCACTGGTGCAACTTGAATCCGTCCCTGTTCGTGTTGTTACACCCTCCGACAACACACCGACGAGGCATGATGTCTCCAAGGTACGGAAAACAGTCGAAAAAAACGGAAAATAACAGAGCTGATTTGACTCGGTGTTTGAGAAAATGGCGAATAATAGAAAGGTGTTTAATTCGCCAAAATTCACCCATTTAGAGTTCAGAAATCGGTTAAAAAAAAAAAGGTCTTTTTTCTGCAACATCAAGGTATATATTGACGCTTACATAGGTCTGATGATAATGTTCCCCTTTAATAATTTTGACAAAATAATAGAATGGAAAATGACACAATATGTTACTACGTACGTCAGCAGACTAAATTAGGAGCCTTTGTTTGCTTACTTACTACTAAAAGACAGGTTGTCTAGTATGTTCACTATTTTATTAAAGGACAAACCTGCAATAAGAAACATGGACCATAATGGAAACAAGCCTTTTGGCTTTTTGTGCCATCCATTCGCCTTTTTAAAGCATTACATGGATTCAAATTCTTTAAGATGCCAATAAACTTCTCAATCATTCAAAACATATGCTTAATGTACCCTAAGATTTGTTTGTTAAAATAAAGCCATTAATGCAATTTTTTGTGGTCCCCTTTATTTAGAAAAGTACCGAAAAGTACTGAAAAGTATCGAAATAATTTTGGTATCGGGACAACACTGCTCTTATGCATGGATATGCAGAGAATCATACTCATCCTAATTGTACAGTATACTGTCTCATACTGATTATTTCATAATTGAAATAGAGATGGCATGCTTACCTTATTTTACTATTTTGTTACACCTGTATGCACACTTGCCAACCTTGAGACCTCCGAATTCTGAGATTTTGGGAAGGGGGGTTGAGTATATTTATAGCTAGAATTCACTGAAACTCAAGTATTTATTATATATGTGTATATATATATATATATATATATATTAATAAAATAAATACTTGACTTTCAGTGAATTCTAGCTATATATATATATATATATATATATATATATATATATATATATATATATATGAGATGTCCGATAATGGCTTTTTTGCCGATATCCGATATTCCCATACTGTCCAACTCCTAATTACCGATAACCAGAGGTGTGGACTCGAGTCACATGACTTGGACTCGAGTCAGACTCGAGTCATGAATTTGATGACTTTAGACTCGACTTGACAAAATGTAAAAAGACTTGCAACTCGACTTAGACTTTAACATCAATGACTTGTGACTTCACTTGGACTTGAGCCTTTTGAATTGACATGACTTGACACGACTTGCTACTTTCCCCAAAACCCAAAGATGAAAAAGTTATTCGGGAGCGCTCCGTATTTTTCATTGTGTACTTGTCTATCAGCGTTGCGTGTGTCAGCTGGTGTGGTCTCAGTACAACAGCCAATCAAATTAGATCTACTTTGTTTTCATCACACAGCATTCATCCAATCAAATTGCAGGACAACCAACGAAGAAGACATGTCCAAACCACACGCCAGTGAACAAAAAATGATACCTAAAATAATTTTGTTTGGGTATAAAAATTACGAGGTGGTCAACACAAAACGGTTTGCAGTATGCAACACATGCGGTTCCAAAATTACTGATGGAGAGGCAACAACTTCCAACTTCGTCCGGCATTTGAAGTTGCACAAAGAACGGTACGTTTTGAATGTAAGATAACGTTTATTGGCTAAGTAACGTGACTTTTATTTGCTGTGTAGTTAAATCAGTGAGGCTGTAAACTCACTGCTAACGTTATAACGTTATTGCAAACACGGGAATCTGTTGCAGTTCACTACCTTATTCATACTTTTTGTTCAGTGATTTTTTTTAAGCAGGGTTACGTTAGTCAATATATCACACGTAACGTTAGACGGCGGTCAGCAGCACCGCGTATTTTAGCCACCTAAAAAAAGACAAAAATAGTAAAATAAAGGTCAGTTAAAATGTATACTATATTATGAATATGTGTACCGTTTTAGCTAGCTTTCTGACATACTGTTGGTTGTTTACCTCAGTGGTCCCCAACCACAGGGCCGCGGCCCGGTACTGGTCCGTGGATCGATTGGTATCGGGCCGCACAAGACAATTTTTTTTTTTTCTTTCTTTTTTTAATTAAATCAACATAAAAAACACAAGATACACTTACAAGTAGTGCACCAACCCAAAACAACTCTCTCCCCCCTTTTGTTCTGGGCATTGAACATGAAGACTCTTCCTTCACTGTTCCGAGTGGCCATGAGAGTCTTGGCAGTGCCTGCCTCCAGTGCTCCAGTGGAGCGAGTTTTCAGCCATGGTGGCATCATACTACGCCCCCATCGTGCACAAATGACTGACAGACTCTTGGCTAATTTGGTCTTTTGCAAATGCAATGCAGCATAGGGCCCTGACATATAAAAAGTACAACTTTTTTGTTATGTTCACGTATATGTCATGTTTTTTCAATGTTAACACTTTTGTACAAATAAGTACATTTGCACTTTATTTTTCAATGTGTTTGTTCTGTAAAGGAATGAGTTAATGTTTAAAATGACTGGTTAATAGTGCTATTATAAAGTGCAATGTCAGCACAATTTTCTTTCCTGCAATTTAAAATGCACTTGTTTTAATAAATAAATACAGCGTTTGAAAAGCATACACAATCTGTGTTAATATATTAGTCTGTGGTTAAAAGGACTTGAAAGGACTCGAAACTCAAAATGCAGGACTTAGGACTTGACTTGAGACTTTCCAGTCTTGACTTTGGACTTGACTCGGGGCTTGCCTGTCTTGACTCGGGACTTGACTCGGACTTGAGGGCAAAGACTTGAGACTTACTTGTGACTTGCAAAACAATGACTTGGTCCCACCTCTGCCGATAACGATATCAACCGATACCGATATATACAGTCGTGGAATTAACACATTATTATGCCTAATTTGGACAACCAGGTATGGTGAAGATAAGGTCCTTTTTAAAAAAATAAAATAAAATAAAATAAGATAAATAAATTAAAAACATTTCTTTAATAAAAAAGAAAGTAAAACAATATAAAAACAGTTACATAGAAACTAGTAGTTAATGAAAATGAGTAAAATTAACTGTTAAAGGTTAGTAATATTAGTGGACCAGCAGCACGCACAATCATGTGTGCTTACGGACTGTATCGCTGTGACGTCATCGCTCCGAGAGCGTATAATAGAGAGGCGTTTAATTCGCCAAAATTCACCCGAGTTCATAAATCGGTTAAAAAAAAATATGGTCTTTTTTCTGCAACATCAAGGTATATATTGACTGGTGTCTGGTGATCAGAGGTGGGTAGAGTAGCCAGAAATTGTACTCAAGTAAGAGTACTGTTACTTTAGAGATTTATTACTCAAGTAAAAGTAATGAGTAGTCACCCAAATATTTACTTGAGTAAAAGTAAAAAGTATGTTGTGAAAAAACTACTCAAGTACTGAGTAACTGATGAGTAACATACACACACATATCATATATATATATATATATATATATATATATATATATATATATATATATATATATATATATATATATATATATATATATACATATATACATATATACACATACATTGATATATACAGTATATCATTTATATTTATTTATTTTGCCGTTTTTGTTTACATGTTAAAGGTGTTTTAATGAATATACATGCATGTTTAACACATATAGATTCCTTTCTTTCATGTTGACAAGAATATAAGTTGGTGTATTACCTGATTCTGATGACTTGCATTGATTGTAATCAGACAGCAGTGCTTAACGTCCACGTTTTCAAATGCAGGAGAAAAAAAGTTCCTCCTTTCTGTCTAATACCACATGAAAGTGGTTGGTTTTTGGTATCTTATTTGTCCAGCTTCCATATTCGTTTTCACACACTTTACAAGAAATACATTGGCGGCAAATTCCGTAGCTTGCTAGCTTGTTTGCGCTGGCTTTCGGAGACTCTTATTTTGAAAGCGCAGGCGCGATGGAGCGGCACTTTTATTGTGAAGACAGGAACTGTGCAGTCAGTCTTTAGGCTTGTGACGGGATGTACGTTTGAAATAGAAAAGTGTCTTTTTTCCTTCACACTTTTGATTGATTGATTGAAACTTGTATTAGTAGATTGCACAGTACAGTACATATTCCGTACAATTGACCACTAAATGGTAACACCCCAATAAGTTTTTCAACTTGTTTAAGTCAGGTCATGTGACCGCCTGGCTCTGTTTGATTGGTCCAACGTCACCAGTGACTGCATCTGATTGGTGGAACGGAGTCAAACGTCACTAGTGACTGCATTTTATTGGTGGAACGGAGTGAAACGTCACCAGTAACGCAGGCACTTTGAAGGTCTGTCTGACAGACCAAAACAAACAAAGCGTGCATTAACAGATCGATAAAAATTAGTAGCGAGTAGCGAGCTGAATGTAGATAAAAGTAGCGGAGTAAAAGTAGTGTTTCTTCCCTATAAATATACTCAAGTAAAAGTAAAAGTAAGTTGCATTAAAACTACTCTTAGAAGTACAATGTATCCCAAAAGTTACTCAAGTAGATGTAAATGAGTAAATGTAGCGCGTTACTACCCACCTCTGCTGGTGATAATGTTCCCCTTTAAGAGGTTAAACCAAAAAAAAAAAAATCTGCTCCAGCCACCATACTTGGTATGCTTTGCACGTGTGTTTATTTGCCTTTTATTGAAGGCAACTTTTGGAAGAAAAAAAAAAAGTCATATGTGACGATCAATAAAGAGAGAGATTTGCAGCTCCAAGATGAGATTGTTTTAGGAGGCTATACGACCAGAAAGATCCATTTATTTGGATGTTATTTGATGTCCAATAAAAACAATAATCTTGTTTCTGGGTTGTGACATCCAGCGTACGTGAAGGACAAACTGCTCGGATGCTGGATGTCAAATCAGCGATTTCTTATTCTTCCATTTCATCTCCATTGTGTCCCACTTTGATGACTCCCACCCACCTTCCGTCTTCCTCCGTCTCTCTCCTCCGCCGCCGCCTCCTCCTCCTCCAGACATCAGTCATCGGCGGGCCGGTCAGGGCCGTGACTTTGTAGAGAGAAAAAGGGGAGGTAATTGAATTTCTCCCCCAGAGTGACGAGCGACCCCAGCAGACGCTTCCGACATAGCCAGGCGCGACGTAATAGAGCGGGAGGCCATCGCATCAGCTTAGAAGTGCAATTAAAGTACGGCGGACGAGTCGAATGCTTGAAGCTCGGGAGAAGAGAGGACATTTTTTCCACACCGCGTCCTCCACGTTATTAGAGACTCTCCTCCTCAGGTGAGGGGAAGAAGTCGATGTT
>NC_084550.2:10420000-10422500 GCF_033978685.3 Nerophis lumbriciformis
TTTATGTGATTTATTTAGATGTTTTTCCAGGGTCGATCGTGCCATCTTCTTCTACTCACCTACCGCTACATTTTGAACTACATTCTGCTGAGTGTGAATTTGGTAGAAGAGGAATTATGGTGTGGGGTTGTTTTTCGGGAGTTGGGCTTGGCCCCTTAGTTCCAGTGAAATGAACTTTGAATGCTCCAGGATACCAAAACATTTTGAACAAGTCCATGCTCCCAACCTTGTGGGAACAGTTTGGAGCGGGCCCCTTCCTCTTCCAACGTGACTGTGCACCAGTGCACAAAGCAAGGTCCATAAAGACAGAGTCTGGTGTGGATGAACTTGACTGGCCTGCACAGAGTCCTGACCTGAACCCGATAGAACACCTTTGGTATGAATTAGAATGGAGACTGAGAGCTAGGCCTTCTCGACCAACATCAGTGTGTGACCTCACCAATGCGCTTTTGGAAGAATGGTCGGAAAATTCCTATAAACACACTCCGCAACCTTGTGGACAGCCCTTCCCAGAAGAGTTGAAGCTGTAATAGCTGCAAAAGGTGGACCGACATCATGTTGAACCCTATGGGTTAGGAATGGGAGTTCATATGTGAGTCAAGGCAGGTGGCCAAATACTTTTTGGCAATATAGTGTAAGTATTGAAAAAAGATTGCAAAACAAAAGGTTCAGAGGGATCCGAAACTGCGTGCAAGCACACGGCCAGATGCATGAACCTTATGATTTGACGCGATGGCATTGTTTAACTTGAGTCTCCAGCATTGTAACGTTTACACGTCAGCAAATGCTACATGCTCTGTTTGACGACATGATTTGTTTCCATTTCTCTGTTGCCGGGCATTTTTTTTTATCTTCCTCTCCCGGCCGTGAAATCCACTTCAGCCGTCATTATGCGCACTCCCAGCTGATGTCGTCGTGATGTGGCATCAAAGTGCTTCTTTACTGTTTTTGTCATACGTCAAAAAATCCCCCGATCCAAAGTCAAGCTTCACGTGCCTTTGGAGCCAAGAGTTTTTTTTATCCCATAATGTCATAATGCCCAATGATGGTGGCCCCTGTGTTATCAGGAAATGCCCCCCCGAATCCCCCCCATCACAAAGCAGTAAGGAGTTATGGAAATCTATTGCTGTGGGGTATTGTGCTCGTCTCAGTGGTGCAGAGCCCATTCATCACCAGACTGTGACACCTGGAGGGAGATTCCAGCGAGGAGATGGAGACTGTGCATGCACAAGTACTCTTCATAATGCATTCAGATGAACAAAAAACCCCCCCCAAAAAACATAGTGGTGCGCACCTGCAGTAATATCAGCGCTTTTCTTGTAAACCCTTTTTTTTGCCTCATTGCTGACAGTCATAGACCACTTTTGTCTGAGTTGGTGTAATTAAAGTGACACCTGAAAAGTTGATTGATTGAAACTTGTATTAGTAGATTGCACAGTACAGTACATATTCCGTACAATTGACCACTAAATGGTAACACCCCAATAAGTTTTTCAACTTGTTTAAGTCCACGTTAATCAATTCATGGTACAAATACGAACCCCGTTTCCATATGAGTTGGGAAATTGTGTTAGATGTGAATATAAACGGAATACAATGATTTGCAAATCATTTCCAACCCATATTCAGTTGAATATGCTACAAAGACAACATATTTGACATTTTTTTTTGCAAATAATCATTAACTTTAGAATTTGATGCCAGCAACACGGGACAAAGAAGTTGGGAAAGGTGGCAATAAATACTGATAAAGTTGAGGAATGCTCATCAAACACTTATTTGGAACATCCCACAGGTGAACAGGCAAATTGGGAACAGGTGGGTGCCATGATTGGGTATAAAAGTAGATTCCATGAAATGCTCAGTCATTCACAAACAAGGATGGGGCGAGGGTCACCACTTTGTCAACAAATGCGTGAGCAAATTGTTGAACAGTTTAAGAAAACCCTTTCTCAACCAGCTATTGCAAGGAATTTAGGGATTTCACCATCTACGGTCCGTAATATCATCAAAGGGTTCAGAGAATCTGGAGAAATCACTGCACGTAAGCAGCTAAGCCCGTGACCTTCGATCCCTCAGGCTGTACTGCATCAACAAGCGACATCAGTGTGTAAAGGATATCACCACATGGGCTCAGGAACACTTCAGAAACCCACTGTCAGTAACTACAGTTGGTCACTGCATCTGTAAGTGCAAGTTAAAACTCTCCTATGCAAGGCGAAAACCGTTTATCAACAACACCCAGAAACGCAGTCGGCTTCGCTGGGCCTGAGCTCATCTAAGATGGACTGATACAAAGTGGAAAAGTGTTCTGTGGTCTGACGAGTCCACATTTCAAATTGTTTATGGAAACTGTGGACGTCGTGTTGTCCGGACCAAAGAGGAAAAGAACCATCCGGATTATTATAGGCGCAAAGTGTAAAAGCCAGCATCTGTGATGGTATGGGGGTGTATTAGTGCCCAAGACATGGGTAACTTACACATCACTGCTCTGGAAGCT
>NC_084550.2:10425000-10430000 GCF_033978685.3 Nerophis lumbriciformis
TTGTCGCTTACAACATGAAACTAAGATGCCAATGTTTTGCATATATTGATCTACATTGGGTTGGTTTTGGCATCTTTAATCTTTAATTTAATCTTTACATTTTTCTCTGTGGAAAAAGTTTGGACATCCTTCTGTAGAGAAATAACTTGGGACACAGTTAATCAATAAACCAATCAGGACTAGTAATAAACATCTTAGATGCCCCTGAATCTTAATTCTTCATCTTTGGAAAATATTTTGAACAATTCATACCTCCAAATTTGTGGTGACAGTTCAGGAGAGGCTCCTCGGTGTTATGTTAAGAAGAGTATTGCAATATAAGAGCCAGCAGAGCTTAAAGGGGAACTGCACTTTTTTGGGGGAATTTTGCCTAATGTCCTAGACACTGGTGATTAAGGGCTGTATAAATAAACTTTGATTGATTGATTGATGTTCAAAATTATTATAAAAGACATGACGAGCGATGTATTTTTTTTTAATGCATTCTAAATATTAAATTAACGTAAATAAAGACAATGGGAATTAAAGTCACTGGTCAATCCCAAATTCTTTAGATGACATATATGCTGAGTAAGAAGGACCATCAAGACAGAATAGGAATATTATCAAGTTTTACTAAAGCTTTAGGAGACCAGTCCAATCGTCTTTTCATATCGACATCTCGAAATGGTCTAACATTCAAACGGGAAGAGACAATTTATTGAATACGAAAACAGCCCCCCCCAGAAAGGAATGCCTCCCCCTACTCCAACACTGATAAGATAAGGAGGGGGATGTATCTCTCTCACATTCCAATGCCTAAGACACTACACAGACATCTGCAGACAAAGAGAGACAAGTATACAGAGTATAAATGGAAAAATACTATCTACTCCAAACATGACTATGAATAAAAAAATAACTCTTAAACATATATGCATTCTCCACAGTAGCAGAGGACAGACAAGGCAGTGCTGCATCATGTGGTCCTCTTCTCCGTATTCGCAGGTGGTTGGGCAGGTTTTGTAGCCCCATCTGCCCATAGCAGCTTTTGATTGCCCTGTTACTGTTCTCAGGCGGTTTAGTGTCTTCCACTGGACCCATGGTGTTTCTGACCTGGGGGGCAGGTCTTCAGAAGGGGGGATTTCCATGTCAATAGGAGGGGGGTCTTTCTCTAGTCTTTGTGTCCATAGCTGGAGTCTGGTTTCTTCCCGAGATGTTGTTAGGGGCTGGACATTGCTGAGGAAGCTTCACCTTGACTTCAGACGTTGGGCTGAGGGTTCACGTCCATAGAGGAGGTGGCGTTCATCACTGGTAGATTTTGTGAACTCTACTCGGCTGGCAACTTCCCGTCTCACGTCTGCAGGGGCAATGCCAGCGAGGAGATGTAGGTTGTTCAGGTTGGCAGGCTTCAAGCAACCAGTGATCAATCCGCAGGTGTTGTTCAGTGCTGGGTCGAGTTTCTTGGTATGGGTTGATCTCTCCCAGACAGGACATGCATACTCCGCAGAGGAATAGCACAGGGCCAAAGCAGTACATCTTAAGAGTGTGTGCTGTGGCTCCCCATTTGGAATTTGTCAGTTTCCGTAAGATGTTGTTTCGGGAGCCGTCTTTCAGTTTGGTGTTTTTGATGTGTTCCTTGAAGGAGAGGGTGCGGTCCAGGGTTACGCCAAGGTAGACAGGGTTGGTACAGTTCTCAAGTGGTGTTCCAGACCATTTGATGTTAAGAGGTCGGTTCGCATCCCGGTTCCTGAGATGGAACGAGCAGACTTGGGTCTTCGCAGGGTTTGCGTGTAGATGGTTTTGCTCGTAGTAGAGGAGTAGCTCATCCGGGGCTGAGGTGAGGTTTGCTTCTACCGCTTCAAACGTACTCTCTTGAGATGTTACACAGAGGTCGTCAGCGTAGATGAATCGTTCAGTGTTCTGGTCCATTGGCTGGTCGCTGGTATAGATCAGGGGTGTCAAACTCAAATACAGAGTGGGCCAAAATTTAAAACTGAAAAAAGCCGCGGGCCAAGGTTGAACAAATTAACCTTTTAATAGGGACCCAAACAAGTTTTGCATTAAATATTTAACAAGCAAGGCTTATATAACTTTATAGTGACATGCAAAATCGAGTTTCAAATAATAATAATAATAATTTAAAAATATCAATGGCATATCAAATACAATTTCAATAAAAATGCCTCTTTTCTATTTGCTGCCTTCAACATTAACTTTTTCCACAGGCTAATAAATTTGAAAATAAAATAACAATGAATAAACCAACCATTCAGGACTTTAAACTGCTCAGTTTGCAACACACTGATCTAATCTGATGTGCCCAAGCCAGATACCTGCCATCTTTTCTTGGATGCTAGTTCATTAATGTCGGGGCTCAGGCTTTGAGCTGAGGCAACCTTCATTATCGAACGAAGGTGTTCATCAGTCATTATATCTCGTCCACCCGGACCACAGTCTTGGGGGCGTGCCTTAAATGCACTGCCTTTAACGTCCACAACGAGCTATCGTCACGTCCGCTTTTCATCCATTCTAACATCGTTCAGACCCAGTCACAAGATATGTGCGGCTTCTGCACGCACACATGAGTGAATGCAACCCATACTTGATCAACAGAAATACAGGTTACACTGAGGGTGGCCGTATAAAAAACTTTAACACTGTTAGAAATATATACGCCACACTGTGAATCCACACCAAACAAGAATGACAAACACATTTCGGGAGAATATCCGCACCGTAACACAACATAAACACAACAGAACAAATACCCAGAATCCTTTGCAGCACTAACTCTTCCGGGACGCTACAAAGTACACCCCCGCTACCACCAAACCCCCCCCCCCCCACACACACATTGTAGTGTCCCGGAAGAGTTAGTGCTGCAAAGGGTTCTGGGTGTTTGTTCTGTTGTGTTTATGTTGTGTTACGGTGCGGATGTTCTCCCGAAATGTGTTTGTCATTCTTGTTTGGTGTGGATTCACAGTGTGGTGTATATTTCTAACAGTGTTAAAGTTTTTTATTCGGCTACCCTCAGTGTAATCTTTATTGCTGTTGATGAAGTGTGCGTTGCATTCAATTGTGTGTGCGTGCAGAAGCAGCACATGTTATGTGACTGGGCCACCACTCGTTGGACTGGCTGAAAAGCAGACCTGACGATTTTCGGGAGGGGCGCTGAAGTTTAGAAGACTCCCGGGAGGGTTGGCAAGTATTAGAATTAGCGGTGATTGCGGTGATACCGCGCCACCGCCGCAATATATAATGGGCGGGCCAGCTTTAGTGTTAATTTGATATCGCCTCAAGGGCCAAGTGAAATTACACGGCGGGCCAAATTTGGCCCGCGGGCCAGAGTTTGACACCCATGGTATAGATGTTATACAGTAGTGGAGCCAGCACACTACCTTGAACATTAACCGAGTATTAGTGATATTGTTATTATAAGCGCTAACGCAGACTAACTATTTTTTAGCGGCGACGTAGTCACTTCCGTCTGTCCCTATGTTTACATCATCGAGTGGTCTGCTGCTTCCTCGCTTCCCTGCTCCCTGTAAACGTATTGTAGATCATAAACTTCACATCTCACCTGGACATGAGACGTCTGAGTAGGTATTCCGACAAGTTGGTACACTTTGACAGCCAATTTAGGACCCGGAACTGGCGAGAACGACACGAAAAGCGCATGTTCACCCTGTTTATTCGGGAGGATTACGAGTCAATCTTCACCTAAATTGGAATATACAAACATCCCAGCAGTTGACATTCTTATGACAGCAGACCTTGTACAGTAAGTGATGATTTATCATGTTTGTTGGTTCTCATGAAGCTTAATGTGATCAAAATACGTAAATATTAAATGTTATTATATATGTGCTCGTTACTACATTACATATATACTTACATCACGTATATATAAAACCCTAATGGAGGTGTTTGGATGTTTTTTTAGGGGCTCTATAGAATTGAACGGCTCCATTGCAAGAGGACTTTTGATCAAATTGATTTAATAGTTAGAATGCATTAAAAATACAATCCATCCGTCGTCATGTCTTCCATAATGGCCGTGAACTATAGGCAACATTCCGAAAAAAAGTGCAGTTCCCCTTTAAGGCTGTGAGATATGAGTTAGTTCCATCTGAGGATGACATTCTCGGTGTGGAACTCGTCGTTAAAAACAAAATTGTAGGACAATCATTTGAAACCTCAAAGGCGAGATAAGAATGACGAGGCGGAGAGAGGAGTCGTGCACACACACTCTCACACGTACACACACACACACACACACACACTACACTACAACAGTGTAGGCATTTCCCATCAGCCAAGAGTCCAATCAATACGCTGTCTGTGTTTTTGAGTCCAATCGATGGCGTTGTGCTTCCATATTATTAGAGAAAATGATCTGCAATTAGTTTTTCCAGGATGTTTTTAAAATGTCAAACACATTCTCATCCGTGGTAATTAAACTTTAAAAAACAAAATAATTACAGTCCAGGAAAATGCTGTTGCTGTCTGATAGTTTGGTGATACAGAAAGTGCTTACTACTGTGACTGTATTATGTTTTACATATATATATATATATATATATATATATATATATATATATATATATATATATATATATATATATATATATATATATTGTCACTGAAGGCATCAAAACTACGAATGAACACATGTGGAGTTATGTACTTAACAAAACAAGGTAAAATAACTGAAAACATGTTTTGTATTCTAGTTTCTTCAAAATAGCCACCCTTTGCTCTGATTACTGCTTCGCACACTCTTGGCATTCTCTCCATGAGCTTCAAGCACACCTGTGAAGTGAAAGCCATTTTAGACGACTACCTCTTGAAGCTCATCGAGAGAATGCCAAGAGAGTGCAAAGCGGTAATCAGAGCAAAACGGTGGCTATTTTGAAGAAACTAGAATACAAAATATGTTTTCAGTTATTTCACCTTGTTTTGTTAAAGGGGAACATTATCACCAGACCTATGTAAGCGTCAATATATACCTTGATGTT